>NC_085074.1:4254990-4264096 GCF_963662255.1 Cinclus cinclus | reverse complement strand
GGGTGAACCCTGAGCCAATAAAGCCATGTGGAGCAGAGCAGTTCCAGGAATTCTGCACTACCTAGACACAGGCCTGTCTGGGAGAATCTGCCACAGTGAACTCTTGGGAACACATTAAATTAAGTGTCCTAAATTCGCCTAACTATGCATTTAATTTGGCAGTAATAGGACACTCTCTGTGTAATAGCAGAGTTGCTGTGCGATGGAAGAGGAGCTGCATATTAATATTTTGATTATTAAGGACATGTGTATTGGAGGCTTGATAACTATGTAATATATTATTGCTTAATTGCTCAGACTCTTAAGTATGTTTTCATAATTAGCTGCTATTTAGTTAACGTAAATATTCAGCGTATTAAATATAGAAATGCATTTCTGCTGGAGCTCTTATTTGCATGAGAAGAATCCACAGGGGCTGGAGCCTGCCCTGGGAGGGGTGGGAGTGCAGGGACCCTCCCTGGGGGACTCTGGTGGCCCTGAGGCCACTGAAGCTGTGAGCATAAAAAGAGCTCATCCCAGGCACTCCAAACTTCCCACTCATTGTTGGAGGTGATGGGAGCCCAAGCCATGGCTTTGTCTGGTTCCTCTCAAGCAGAGCTAATCTCCTCACCTGGGCCAGGCAGTGCTTCCTCCTCCCTTAATTTGCTCATAAATCTGACGAGCCAGGAGGCTCCTGAATGAGGCTTTTGCTCTTCTTTCTGCTTGGAGCACCCATAAAAACCATATGGAAATGGGAGGCAGAAATGCACATTTCACACCGTGCCTGAGCTGGGACCACAGCTCGGGAGTGTTTGGGTTCTTCTGTGAGAGGGACCTGATGCCCCAAACATCTCCTGATCCCTCAGCACCTCCTGATCCCCCCAGCACCTCCTGATCCCCCTAATATCTCCTGATCCCCCATCATCTCCTGATCCCCCCAACACCTCCTGATCCCCCATCATCTCCTGATCCCCCCAACACCTCCTGATCCCCCCAGCACCTCCTGATCCCCCCAGCACCTCCTGTTTGCCCCCCAGCATCTCCCACTGCTCAGCCTGGGAGCATTTTGGGCACGTTGGGACACCACCTCTGGGTGAGCTGGCAGTGGGTGCCCCTGCCTGGGACACGGGGGGTGCCCGTGGTGGCACCCCTGGCCCTGAGCAGCACCTCAGCGTGTGTCCTGCATTTGGGCAGCAAGGGCTCCAAATCCCCTCTCTGCTGGTCCACCTGGAGAAGGAAAAGCTGATGCCTGAGGATCCATCAGGCTCTGGAAATGCCTCGTGTGCAGCCCAGCCCCAGGCATGCTCTGGGGTGCAGGGGCTGTTCAGGGGGTTCCTGTTTGCTGTGGTGCAGGGGAGAAGCAGCTCGGGTCCAGCCTGTGCTGATCCCACGTCCTGGGCACCTCCAAACCACCCTGGGCAGCCCCTTCCCCTGCCTGGCCACCCTTTCGAGGAAGAAATTCTTCCTGATGAAGGAACATGAAGCAGTCCGAAGGGTTTTGAGCTTGCTTGTCAAGCTCACAGGTGTTGTTCAGGTTTCTCCTAAATGCAAAACTTGGTTCTGTTAGTCCCACTGCCCAGCAGGGAGGAAGGTGAACAACTCCACCGCCAACCTGTTTATTTGAAATGGTTTTTTTAAAAGAGCTTTAGCAAACACAGGACGAACAGGGAAAGGAAAAGCCAGCATGTCTAATTCCTCCAGGAGCAAGCCTCGGAGGAGCACAAAAGCACGCAGACTTCCAAAGTGTAACCAATATTTGCACATCGCAGTGACTGATTCCCTGCTCCACAGAACAATGGGCACGGCAGCGCCGTGCATGAATGCAGAGCGGGCCTGCCTGGAGCTGGGGCTCTGTGACACATAAACAAGGAGAGCAGGAGGGTTTTATCTACCTGGAGAACTGCTCGCAGAACAGCGGGTTACAAATGGGCTCAGAAAATGCTGACCCAGGGCTGCTCCTGCACCTCCTGAGCTGGATTGGCACATGATTTGCAGCACTGCGGGAGTTCTATAGCTGACCTCATTAGCAGTGCATTTCCTGGCTTGTTAGCATCATATTTGTATAATTTACGGCACCTTCGTTTTTATGGAATGTGTTCCTTGTAGAGTGTAATGGCAGCAATATATTTAACCTCTCCTATTTAGGAATGCTGTTGCTGAAGGCAGCCTGGAGATATAAAAGGGATTTTTTTTTTTTCATCCCTTTTTCTCTCCTGCGTGCCTGGTGTTTTTTTTCCACCCGGTTGCTACATACCCAAATATCCATGTGACTGCAAAGTGTTCATAAAAGGCAACGTGAAGCCGCGCTCAGGAAACCGCAGCTTTTCAGGAGCATTCCCAAGGTCGAGCCCCTAAATCAGTGCAGTGTCATCTTTCCAAAGCCATTACTCAGCTGCTGGGAGAGGACTGAGAATTGCACCAGCAGAAGGAGAGGACGGCTCCAGGGTCACTCCTGGCTTGGCCACGGCTCTGGGGGACAAGGTGTCCTGGTTTAGTGCTGGGGATGCTCCTTCCCTCCCCTGGGAGTGATGGGAACTCTGCACACACCTGCTGTGGTGGCAGAACCTCCAGCAGAGCAGTGCCCGTGCTGGGCTCACCTGGCGAGCTCTGGGAGCTGGGCTGGCACCATCAGTCCCCTCCTGCCAGGGAGCAGCTGTCCCTGGGACAGGAGTGGCACAGGCTGGGCACAGAGGATCAGCCTGTGCCTCCCAACACCCCTGAGCCGAGCAGCACCATCCTGCTCTGCCAGAGGGAAGCTCGGTGCCACAGCTGGCACCATTTTGAGCACAGAGCCTTTAGGAACAGGGCCCCGTTTCTGTTCCAGGCATCACGGTTGTTTTGTTGTGCTCTGGCAAATTAGAGCATTGATTTTTTGGGAGTGCAAGGAGGAGAGGAGAAGGCGACCTGCAGAATTTCCCGAGTGACACTGAGCTCAACAGGACCTTGCCCAGCTCCAGTCCAGAGCAAACAGCCCTGGGATCTGGGAAGCAGCTGGGCCTGTGCTGCTCTCCAGCTGGAAGCAGCTGCAGTTTGGAGCAGGCTCTGGGCTGGGGGTGCCTGTCCTGCCAAGAGCCCTCGGTGCTCCCAGCAGAGCTGCAGGATTGTGGCACCGAGGTGCTGAACACCCTTTGGGGCAGCAGGACACGCCGGCTCACCCACCACGCTGGCAGCACTTGAAAGCAAATGCCTCTGACTAACCCTGTGCTGTGTTAAACCCAGCTTAGTGCTTAGTGCTGGCACTGCCTGCACGTCCCAGCGGGCTGAGACAGCCTCAGCAAACCGGGGAGAAAGGGGCTTTCCCCAGGGGGGCTCCAGGGTGGGGTCTCTGGGAGATGGAGGCTGGGATAAATCCCTTGAGCCTCCAGGAGACACCAGACTAAGCCCATTTCTGCCATTGCTCTGCTGGGCTTGGGTCATTTCTGGAGATTCTGGGAAGAGGTTGAAGGAGCACGTGGACTCAGCGGGCAGAACACGGCATCACCTGTCCTGCTGTGTGTCCCACAGCCAGCCCCTCTGCATGCGGGCAGGGGGCTGAGAACGCACAAACTCATCTCGTGGGGGTGCCTGGGGAGGAATTCAGAGCAGCTCAGCAGAGCTTAAAGGTCCCCAGAGTCACTCTCTCCTCCCTGCTCCTTGTTTTTCATTAATTCCTCTGCAGCCCTTGGGGCTGTATTTCCAAATAAGCATCATTCCAATATTATGGGATAATTGCTGACCAGATGGGCTCGGTGGCTGCTCCCCTGATCTGCCCAAGCCTCGTTGCCACAGTCCTCAACTCCACCTCCCTCTCCGGGCTAAACTGCTGGTCTGAAGAGGATGAAGTGAGAATTAAGCAGCTTTTCCTCAGGAGACAGAGCCCTCCAGGCCTGGGAAAGGCGTTCCTCTGGTGCAGGAGCCATTTGCAAGGTTAAGAAGGGCCCGCGGCTCTCGCCGGGGCCAGGCGCATCCTCCATCTGCTCCCGCAGAGCCTGGCAGGAGCAGGAGCTGCAGGAGCTGCTCCTCGCTTTTTCCCTTCCCCGAGGTGCCAGATTCTCTCCCAGCGCTGCCATCTCTCCATCATGGGATGGGACAGCTGCTCCAGCTGCTGTGGCACTCGGCACCGAGGACGGGACAGGACAGGACCGAGTGCCTGGGAGGTGTGGGGGTCCCTCCGTGGCAGCTCGCTGAATCCTGGCTGCATTTCCATCTGCTTTTCTCCATCAGCATTTCCAAATCCAGCATCCCACGCTGGGGGTGAGGGGAGCCCTGGGAGCCAGGCTGGGGACCGGGTGCTGCAGCTGGCACGGTCTCCTGTCTCCACTCCTGCAGTTTGCTCCTGCCTTACACCGAGACTGGGGTCCCTCACCGCTCGGATTTAATTGAACCTGGCTCATTAAATGGCCCCGTACCCACTTCTTGTCTCAACATCCCATTTTCGTGCTGCTCAGGGTGCCCGTGGTACCTCGCAGTGATGAATTCCACGGGTTAGCCAGCAGCTGCATGAAAATACATCTTTTTGTGATGCTTTTCAGCCTGTTTGCACCTGACACGGCTCTTGTGCTGTCACAGCACTTCCAGATTACTCGCCTTCTCCCTCCATTTAGATGTGCTCGGCTTGCTTTCCTCTCTCACTTAAGCCCATCCTGATTCCATTCAGGATCAAGCTGAGGAGCTGGGAGGATCAGAGCTGAGTTTCTGCTGACAGAGGTGAAATTCAGCTTTGGCTGCTCCCACAGATGCTCCCAGGCTCTCGTGCGGAGAGCCCACAGGGGTTCTGTGGCCTTATGGGGGACGCTTTGTGAACCCACAAGGGTTCTGTGGCCCTATGGGGTCACTCTGTGCTGGGCTCACAGGAGGAGAGCTCTGATCCAGCTTCCCTTCACTGTCCAGTGTGGGCAGGGATGTACCCTCCTGTCCCTGTGCCACACCTGGGTCTGTCCCTCTGTCACTCTGGGCTGATTCCAGTGAGGAGAGCAGGCTGGAGGTGGCATTTCCCACGGGCATCAAGAGCCACCCCCTGCCACTGCTGCCCGTGGGGACTGCGGGCAGGCACAAGACAGACAGACAGAGCCCCCAGATGGGGCTGGGCACCCCATCAACTCCTGCCTGGGGCCAAAACCTTCTCCAAAACCAGCCCAGAGAGCAAATCAGGGAGTGTTGATCCAGCTGTGCACGGCAGCAGGCACTGAGCGCCCTGGTGCCACCACCCTGCGTCCCCAGGATCCCAGCTCGGGGCTCCCAGCTCGGGGCTCCCAGTTCGGGGATCCCAGTTCGGGGCTCCCAGTTCGGGGATCCCAGTTCGGGGCTCCCAGTTCGGGGCTCCCAGTTCGGGGATCCCAGCTCAGAGATCCCAGCTCAGAGATCCCAGCTCGGGGCTCCCAGCTCGGGGCTCCCAGCTCGGGGCTCCCAGTTCGGGGATCCCAGCTCAGAGATCCCAGCTCAGAGATCCCAGTTCGGGGCTCCCAGCTCAGAGATCCCAGTTCGGGGCTCCCAGCTCAGAGATCCCAGCTCGGGGCTCCCAGCTCGGGGCTCCCAGCTCGGGGCTCCCAGTTCGGGGCTCCCAGCTCGGGGCTCCCAGCTCGGGGATCCCAGCTCGGGGCTCCCAGTTCGGGGATCCCAGCTCAGAGATCCCAGCTCAGAGATCCCAGTTCGGGGCTCCCAGCTCAGAGATCCCAGTTCGGGGCTCCCAGCTCAGAGATCCCAGCTCGGGGCTCCCAGCTCAGAGATCCCAGCTCAGAGATCCCAGTTCGGGGCTCCCAGCTCAGAGATCCCAGCTCAGAGATCCCAGTTCGGGGCTCCCAGCTCAGAGATCCCAGTTCGGGGCTCCCAGCTCAGAGATCCCAGCTCGGGGCTCCCAGCTCGGGGCTCCCAGCTCGGGGCTCCCAGCTCGGGGATCCCAGCTCGGGGCTCCCAGCTCGGGGATCCCAGCTCGGGGATCCCAGTCCGGGGCTCCCAGCTCGGGGATCCCAGCTCAACCAGGGACCCGGGGAGCGCTGCCCTGCACAGCCCGGCTGGATACGGATCCACGGCAGCCCCGGTAATGTCTCCATGGCTCTTGTTAGCTGCACTCTAAGCAGGAAAGTGACTGGCCCTGACAATATAATTTACATTGCTGTATAAAACTATCTGTGGAAGCCAAGCTAATTTGTGCCAGATTAGGCTATTTGTCTCAGCCACCGTCTAACGGCACAATCTATCAGAGGGCTGTTTTCAAATATCGCTTTTCAAGCGTGCCCTTGAGAGGCGGGAATTGATTGGGATCTTAGAAAGCAAAATTACAGCAATAACTTAAAAGAAACAATAATTACTGAATCATACCAGTGTCAGCACTCTGCAAAACACGAAATAGCCATCAAACCCCAATCCAATATATTCTGAAGCAAATTTATTGAATGGAAAAAGCAGTTGAGTGAGGCTTTTTTTCTGCCGGCTCCCCTCGCCCCCTCTCTCTCCCTGTACATATGGTTATCTCCAAACCGCAAGTGAATGAGTCGATAATTCTTGTCATTGACTGCTCCATTTTCAGAGAGTCAAGAAAAGATCCATTAGCTACCTCCCGACTCGGTGTCTTTCCCCTTCCCCTCCAGTCATTTGCCAGTCTGTGCTCCTCAGGCAAACAAACATATATAACTAATCATCTGTTAAAACACCGAGGCCCCTAATAAATCTCTGCAGCTGAAATACTTTAATGGGTAATTAATTGATCCTGTTCCAGAGGAGTAATAAGATAATAAATTAGACAATATTTCACTCAGTTGTGTCAGTGTACTGCTAATGGTGCTGGAGGGCTAAGCCGAAGGATAATAAATTAGCCAGAAATTAACTGCTAAGAGCTTTCTGCAGAGAAATGGGCTGACAGCGAGGGGCTGTGATTCAGGGCCCTGCTGCCACCGCCAGCTCAGTTATTTATTTTTTGGTGCTTGCAAACATTACCTCTGTCTGGAGCTGGCCGGGGGCGGTGGCAGAGGGGACAGTGAGGGACACAGGACCCGCAGCTCCGGGCGCGGCGTTCCTGGCGTGGGAGTGAAGGATTTATGGCAAACCTGGCTGCGCTGCATGTAGGTAAATTACTTTTGTGCTGACTATAAAGACTGTCTCGGAGGCAAGTTATTACCCATCCAGCAAACAAAAAGGAAATATTTCCTAGTTCATCTGTCATATTTCACGGGAGGGTTTGGCAGAGATATCAGGGAAGATGACACCGGGGACTGATGGTGCGTGGTGCAGAGCAGCACAGCCCCCCTGCAGGAGAACTTCCAGGGCTTTGAAAGCCTGGCCCACACCCGCAGGGTGTTTGCAGCCATGATTTTGGTCACACCAGATGCTGCCAGAGGGAGGTGAGGGGCAAAGGTGGACCTGGGGAGCCAAAGGTTTCCTGCATCGCCTCAGAGCCTGGACTGGCAGCTTGGGCCATCCCAGGGAGACCAAACACGACCTAAAGGTGGCTTTAAAAAGCCAGAAACTTACTTGCCATCTCAGAAACCGTGGATTTATTTCCTTATGACACTTAAGTGGATGAGATAAACATTGATCAGTCTGTGGTGGAGAAATCTGGGCTGCTTTGATCACGGGCTCAGCCGTGCCCATCCACACAGCCTCCCCTGGCTTTACATGGGACCCTCATGACCTCCCCAGCCCCCAAAAAACCTGGGCTGGGGCTGAGGCACAGCAAACCCTGGGTCCAGGGAACAGCAAGGGGACAGAAGTGACATTTCTGAGCACTGGGGGAGATGTGGGGCAGGGAAGGGCCAGGCTGGAGAAGAGTCACGGGAAGCTCCCAGTGCAGGGCACGCTTCAGGTGCTCCTCAGCATCCTGCATCCCTCATCATCCCTCATCCCGCAGCACCCCTCATCCCTCAGCACCCCTCATCATCCCTCATCCCGCAGCACCCCTCATCCCGCAGCACCCCTCATCATCCCTCATCCCTCATCATCCCTCATCCCTCATCACCCCTCATCCCTCATCACCCCTCATCCCTCAGCACCCCTCATCATCCCTCATCCCTCATCATCCCTCATCATCCCTCATCCCACAGCACCCCTCATCCCGCAGCACCCCTCATCCTGCAGCACCCCTCATCCCTCAGCACCCCTCATCCCTCATTTCTCAGCACCCCTCATCCCTCAGCACCCCTCATCCCGCAGCACCCCTCATCCCTCAGCACCCCTCATCCCTCATCCCTCATCATCCCTCATCCCGCAGCACCCCTCATCCTGCAGCACCCCTCATCCCTCATCCCTCATCATCCCTCATCCCTCATCACCCCTCATCCCGCAGCACCCCTCATCCCGCAGCACCCCTCATCATCCCTCATCCCTCATCATCCCTCAGCACCCCTCATCCCTCATCATCCCTCATCCCTCAGCACCCCTCATCCCACAGCACCCATGGGAGCCCAGAACACCAGGGCCAAGCCTCTCTCCTTGGCTTTGCCCTCTCCCTCTCCCTCCGTTCTCCTTCCCGCTGCCTTTCCTTCCTGAGAGGAGGTGAAGAGAGTGATAATCAGCCAGGGCACCAGGAGAGCTCATGGACGAGATTAAAAGCAAATCAAAGAAGAAAAATCATGGCATGGTTTATGTCTTCCTAATTAAAACCCCGCCAGTCTCCCTTCCCTCCCCTCCCTTTCCCAGCTA
Organism: Cinclus cinclus; assembly: GCF_963662255.1. Lineage (NCBI taxonomy): Eukaryota > Metazoa > Chordata > Aves > Passeriformes > Cinclidae > Cinclus > Cinclus cinclus. Next base: position 4,255,504 of record NC_085074.1, on the reverse strand, counting down.
ATGTTACACTAACGAGCTGAGTTTAGTGGCATTTATGTAGATAAAAGTCCTGATGATTGATCTCAATGGCTTGTTAAAATTAGTTTCAGTCCACCATATTGATTTAATTCCATTGCTTGAAAGTGCTAATTAATAATGATAATAAAAGTGTCTGGGCTCATTATTATCAGGAGGCAGGTTGGGAAGGGGATGGGGGCACAGAGCTGGTGCATCGCTCACTCCTGCTGGAAATGGCCCTTGGAGAGGAGTGGGGAGGGAACCAGGGCAGAGAGGGGGACACGGAGAGGGTTTGGGTTTGCCCTCAGCCAGGGCAGGAGAGCTCTGCAGGGTTTTTGCAGAGGGACGGTGGCTTTGTGACACTGTGGGAATCAAAGACATCAGGGGACATTTCTGAGTCCGTTCCCAGCACCTCCACCTTGGGGACACAAATCCTGGAGGGCTCAGGGGACCCCGAGGACACATCCCTGAGGCTTCTCCCCTGGTGCCAGCCCCTGCTCTGCTCCTGCAGGAGCCC
>NC_085074.1:3514990-3624990 GCF_963662255.1 Cinclus cinclus | reverse complement strand
GAAATCCCTCCTTTATTCCCAGATTTTGGACGGGAATGGGTTTGAAATCCCATCCCAATTCCCAGATTTTGGACGGGAATGGGTTTGAAATCCCATCCCAATTCCCAGATTTTTTGTAGGAATGGGTTTGAAATCCCTCCTTTATTCCCAGATTTTGGCTTGGAATGGGTTTGAAATCCCATCCCAGTTCCCAGATTTTTTCTGGGAATGGGTTTGAAATCCCATCCCAGTTCCCAGATTTTTTCTGGGAATGGGTTTGAAATCCCATCCCAGTTCCCTGATTTTTTCTGGGAATGGGTTTGAAATCCCATCCCAATTCCCAGATTTTTTCTGGGAATGGGTTTGAAATCCCATCCCAATTCCCAGATTTTTTCTGGGAATGGGTTTTCCGTGTCGGGGTGGTTCGGAGCCCCGGTCACGGCGGTTGCTGCCGGAGAGGAAGCCCCGATCCAATCGTCCCCTTTTGCATTGGAACCCATTCCCAACCCCGTCCCGATTCCCAAATCTGGGCTTGCAGCGGCTCGCGGGGCGGGGCGGGGCGGGGCGGGATGGGGCGGGGCGGGATGGGGCGGGACGGGGCAGGGCGGGGCAGGGCAGGGCGGGGCAGGGCGGGGCGGGATGGGGCGGGGCGGGGCAGGGCGGGGCGGGGCGGGATGGGGCGGGACGGGGCAGGGCGGGGTGGGATGGGGCGGGGCGGGACGGGGCGGGGCAGGGCGGGGCGGGGCGGGATGGGGCGGGGCGGGATGGGGCGGGACGGGGCAGGGCAGGGCGGGGCAGGGCGGGGCGGGATGGGGCGGGGCGGGGCGGGCGGCGCGGCACGGTGATCCCAACCGGGAATTCCCGCAGGGAATCGCATCCTGACGCTGGGGGAGGTGCCCAAGGACCAGGTGTACGCGCTGAAGCTCAAGGGAATCTCCATCTGCTTCTCCATGCTGAAGGCGGCGCTGAGCGGCAGCTACGTCAACTTCGGCGTCTTCCGGCTCTACGGGGACGACGCGCTGGACAACGCGCTGCAGACCTTCATCAAACTGCTGCTGTCCATCCCACACAGCGACCTGCTGGTGAGGGATTGGGATTGGGATTGGGATTGGGATTGGGACTGGGACTGGGATTGGAACTGGGATGGGGACTGGGATTGGGACCGGGGGTGTTCCACAACGCGCTGCAGACCTTCATCAAACTGCTGCTGTCCATCCCACACAGCGACCTGCTGGTGAGGGACCGGGATTGGGATTGGGATTGGGATTGGGATTGGGATTGGGATTGGGATTGGGACTGGGACTGGGACTGGGACTGGGATTGGGATTGGGATTGGGATTGGGATTGGAACTGGAACTGGGATTGGGACTGGGATTGGGATTGGGATTGGGATTGGGATTGGGACTGGGATTGGGATTGGGATTGGGACTGGGACTGGGACTGGGATTGGGATTGGGACTGGGATTGGAACTGGGATGGGGACTGGGATTGGGACCAGGGGTGTTCCACAACGCGCTGCAGACCTTCATCAAACTGCTGCTGTCCATCCCACACAGCGACCTGCTGGTGAGGGATTGGGATTGGGACTGGGATTGGGATTGGGATTGGGATTGGGATTGGGATCGGGATCGGGATTGGGATTGGGATTGGGATTGGGACTGGGATTGGGATTGGGACTGGGATCGAGAGAGTCCTTGGGGTCAGGAGCTTGTCAGGGATCAGGAGCATTTCAGGATAGGGAGAGTCCCTGGCACATGGGATCAGGAGCATTCCCAGGGATCAGGAGCATTCGCAGGGATCAGGAATATTTCAGGGATCAGGAGCATTCCCCAGCAAATGCAGCGTCCCCATTCCTGGATTTTGGGTTGGAATGGATTTGAAATCCCATCCGGTTTAAAATTCATGGAAAGACCTTAAATCCCCATGGATTTAAGGGGTTTGAGGGTTGGAAAGGAACCACATAAATAATTCCCAAAATTGTGGTTTGGAATGAATTTTAATTCCCAGCCCAATTCCCAGATTTTGGGTTTGAATGGAAAAAAGGGGAAATCTGTTGAAATGGAAGAGAAGAATAATGGGAAATCTTGGAAAACAGAAAATGTGTTGGAATAGGAATTTTCTGGGAAGAGAATTCCCAGGAGCTCCATCAGCACATTCCAGGTGATTCCCAAAGGTTCAGATTTAGGAATTTGGTGCCTCCAGGAAAACCCCAAAACGGGATTGACAAGGCAAAAAAAGGAATTTTTTTCTGGGGGCGGGGAGGGGTTAATAAAATTCCAGGAGAATTTTAGGAACTCTCAGCCTGGGATGACAGCAGGAAGGTGGAATCACAATTGGAATTGGTGCAACTGGGAGAGAGGATTTTTTTTCCGGCACACGAGGGGGGATTTTTTTTTTTTTTTTAGGAGTGGATTTTATCCAGAGGTTTTTTTTTGTTGTTGTTGTTGTTGTTGTTTTTTCCATCAGGATTATCCCAAGCTGAGCCAATCCTATTATTCCCTGCTGGAAGTGCTGACCCAGGACCACATGAACTTCATTGCCAGCCTGGAGCCTCACGTGATCATGTACATCCTGTCCTCCATCTCCGAGGGCCTCACCGCGCTGGGTAATCCGGGATTTGGGATCCAGCATTTCGGGAAGAGCCGGGAGCAGGCAGCCTGCAGGGTTAAAAAACCAAAAAATAAAATAATCCCATTTTCCATGGACTGGGAAAATCCCCGTGCCCGGATTTTGGACAGGAATGGATTTGAAATCCCATCCCAATTCCCAGATTTTTTCTGGGAATGGATTTGAAATCCCATCCCAATTCCCAGATTTTTTCTGGGAATGGATTTGAAATCCCATCCCAATTCCCAGATTTTTGGGTTGGAATGGATTTGAAATCCCCTCTTGATTCCCAGATTTCGGGTTGGAATGGATTTGAAGTCCCTCCTTGATTCCCAGATTTTTTGTGGGAATGGATTTGAAATCCCTTCTGGATTCCCAAATTTTTTCTGGGAATGGATTTGAAATCCATCCTCGATTCCCAGATTTTTTCTGGGAATGGATTTGAAATCCCATCCCAATTCCCAGATTTTGGGTTGGAATGGATTTGAAATCCCTTCTTGATTCCCAATTTTTTTGTAGGAATGGATTTGAAATCCCTCCTTGATTCCCAGATTTTTTGTGGGAATGGATTTGAAATCCCTTCTGGATTCCCAAATTTTTTCTGGGAATGGATTTGAAATCCCTTCCTGATTCCCAATTTTTTTGTAGGAATGGATTTGAAATCCCATCCAGTCTGGAATTTATGGGATCATGGAATGTGTTGGAATGGGAGAGAAGGAAAATGGGAAATGTGTTGGAATAGGAATTTTCTGGGAGGAGATTTCAGGAATTTGGGATTCGGGCATCTTGAGGATTAAAAAAATCCCATTTTCCACGGGGACTTTGGAAATTTGGGATTTTGAAGACAAGAGATTCTGTCACAGATCCTCCCCTGAAAATGAAATCTGGGGATTAATGGGGTCATGGAATTCTGGAATGGTTTGGGTTGGGATGAATCCCAGTCCCAGGGACAGCTCCCAGTATCCCAGAATTCCAGAATTCTGGAATGGTTTGGGTTGGATTGAATCCCAGTCCCAAGGACAGCTCCCAGTGTCCCAGAATTCCAGAATTCTGGAATGGTTTGGGTTGGATTGAATCCCAGTCCCAAGGACAGCTCCCAGTGTCCCAGAATTCCAGAATTCTGGAATGGTTTGGGTTGGATTGAATCCCAGTCCGAAGGACAGCTCCCAGTATCCCAGAATTCCAGAATCCTGGAATGGTTTGGGTTGGGATGAATCCCAGTCCCAGGGACAGCTCCCAGTATCCCAGAATTCCAGAATCCTGGAATGGTTTGGGTTGGATTGAATCCCAGTCCCAAGGACAGCTCCCAGTATCCCAGAATTCCAGAATTCTGGAATGGTTTGGGTTGGATTGAATCCCAGTCCCAAGGACAGCTCCCAGTGTCCCAGAATTCCAGAATTCTGGAATGGTTTGGGTTGGATTGAATCCCAGTCCCAAGGACAGCTCCCAGTATCCCAGAATTCCAGAATTCTGGAATGGTTTGGGTTGGGATGAATCCCAGTCCCAAGGACAGCTCCCAGTATCCCAGAATTCCAGAATCCTGGAATGGTTTGGGTTGGGATGAATCCCAGTCCCAGGGACAGCTCCCAGTATCCCAGAATTCCAGAATCCTGGAATGGTTTGGGTTGGGATGAATCCCAGTCCCAAGGACAGCTCCCAGTATCCCAAATTATCCCAACCTGGCCTTGGACATTCCCTCCAGAACTCCATTTTTTTCCCAGTTTTTGTTCCCAAACCCCCATTTTCTTTTTTTTTTTCCCCCATTTCCCCCCCAAACCCCATTTTCCCCATTTTTACCAATTTTTCCCCATTTTCAGACACCAAGGTGTGCACGGGGTGCTGCTCCTGCCTGGATCCCATTGTCACCCACCTGTTCAAAACTCAATTTCAACCTCATTTAACCCCATTTAACCCATTTCAACCCCATTTCAACCCCATTTTCCCCCATTTTCCCCCCGTTTTTCCCCGTTTTTTTCCCCCACACCCCATTTTTACCAATTTTTCCCCATTTTCAGACACCAAGGTGTGCACGGGGTGCTGCTCCTGCCTGGATCCCATTGTCACCCACCTGTTCAAAACTCAATTTCAACCCCATTTTAACCCCATTTTAACCCAATTTCCCCATTTAACCCCATTTCAACCCCATTCTAATCCCATTTTAACCCCATTTAACACCATTTTAACCCCATTTTACCCCATTTAACCCCATTTTAATCCCATTTTAACCCCATATCCCCCCATTTTAACCCCATTTTGACTCCATTTAACCCCATTTCCCCCCGTTTTTCCCCGTTTTTTCCCCCACACCCCATTTTTACCAATTTTTCCCCATTTTCAGACACCATGGTGTGCACGGGGTGCTGCTCCTGCCTGGATCCCATTGTCACCCACCTGTTCAAAACTCAATTTCAACCCCATTTTAAACTCATTTTAACCCCATTTAACCCCATTTCAACCCCGTTTTCCCCCATTTTCCCCCCGTTTTTCCCCGTTTTTTTCCCCCACACCCCATTTTTACCAATTTTCCCCATTTTCAGACACCATGGTGTGCACGGGGTGCTGCTCCTGCCTGGATCACATTGTCACCTACCTGTTCAAGCAGCTCTCTCGCAGCACCAAGAAGAGATCGACGCCGCTGGCGCAGGAGAGCGATCGGTTCCTGCACATCATGCAGCAGCACCCTGAGATGATCCAGCAGGTGAGCCCCAAACACACCTGGGAGGGGGAAAAATACACCTGGAGAGGGGCTGGGATGGGATCCATGGGATGGGATCCATGGGATTGGTCTGGGATGGGATCCATGGGATGGGATCCATGGGATGGGATCCATGGGATTGGTCTGGGATGGGATCCATGGGATGGGATCCATGGGATGGGTTCCATGGGATGGGATCCATGGGATGGGATCCATGGGATTGGTCTGGGATGGGATCCATGGGATGGGACCCATGGGATGGGACCCATGGGATTGGTCTGGGATGGGACCCATGGGATGGGATCCATGGGATGGGATCCATGGGATTGGTCTGGGATGGGACCCATGGGATGGGACCCATGAGATGGGATCCATGGGATGGGATCCATGGGATTGGTCTGGGATGGGATCCATGGGATGGGATCCATGGGATGGGACCCATGAGATGGGATCCATGGGATGGGATCCATGGGATTGGTCTGGGATGGGATCCACGGGATTTGGGCTGGAGGCCTCTGCCCTTTAACCCTCTCCTGCCCACACAGATGCTCTCCACGGTGCTGAACATCATCATCTTCGAGGACTGCCGGAACCAGTGGTCCATGTCCCGGCCCCTGCTGGGCCTCATCCTGCTCAACGAGAAGGTGACGGATCCTTCCAGCTGGGAATGGGCCCTAGAGGGAGGAGAGCCATCCCAAAAAAACCCTGGAGTGATCCCGGGGCCAGAATCCCACAGATAGGATCAGCCTTGGAATGATCCCATAGACAGGATCATGATCCCACAGATAGGATCAGCCTTGGAATGATCCCATAGACAGGATCATGATCCCACAGGTAGGATCAGCCTTGGAATGATCCCATAGACAGGATCATGATCCCACAGATAGGATCAGCCTTGGAATGATCCCATAGACAGGATCATGATCCCACAGGTAGGATCAGCCTTGGAATGATCCCATAGACAGGATCATGATCCCACAGATAGGATCAGCCTTGGAATGATCCCATAGACAGGATCATGATCCCACAGGTAGGATCAGCCTTGGAATGATCCTTGGGATGTCCAAAGCCAGGATCATCCTTGGAGTTGCAGAATCCCAACCCCATTCCTCCAAAATCAGAGACGCTCCCTCCTTGCTCCCAGCATCCTGCAGGGGAAGGGGCTGGTGTGCTCCATCCAAATCCCAAATCCCATGGGAATTATCCCTGGCTGTCCTTGTCCCCAGATCCCAAATCCCATGGGAATTACCCCCTCACTGTCCCGCTCCCCCAACCCCATCCCCACAGGATTAACCCTTGCTGTGCTGTCCCCCAATCCCAAATCCCACGGGGTTAACCCTTGCCGTGCTGTCCCCAATCCCAAATCCCACGGGGTTAACCCTTGCCGTGCTGTCCCCCAATCCCAAATCCCACGGGGTTAACCCTTGCCGTGCTGTCCCCCCAATCCCAAATCCCACAGGATTAACCCTTGCCGTGCTGTCCCCCAATCCCAAATCCCACGGGGTTAACCCTTGCCGTGCTGTCCCCAAATCCCACGGGGTTAACCCTTGCCGTGCTGTCCCCAAATCCCAAATCCCACGGGGTTAACCCTTGCCGTGCTGTCCCCCAATCCCAAATCCCACGGGGTTAACCCTTGCCGTGCTGTCCCCAAATCCCACGGGGTTAACCCTTGCTGTGCTGTCCCCCAATCCCAAATCTCACGGGGTTAACCCTTGCCGTGCTGTCCCCCAATCCCAAATCCCACGGGGTTAACCCTTGCCGTGCTGTCCCCCAATCCCAAATCCCACGGGGTTAACCCTTGCCGTGCTGTCCCCCAATCCCAAATCCCACGGGGTTAACCCTTGCCGTGCTGTCCCCCAATCCCAAATCCCACGGGGTTAACCCTTGCCGTGCTGTCCCCCAATCCCAAATCCCACGGGGTTAACCCTTGCCGTGCTGTCCCCCAATCCCAAATCCCACGGGGTTAACCCTTGCCGTGCTGTCCCCCAATCCCAAATCCCACGGGGTTAACCCTTGCCGTGCTGTCCCCGCAGTACTTCTCGGACCTGCGGAACAGCATTGTGAACAGCCAGCCCCCTGAGAAGCAGCAGGCCATGCACCTGTGCTTCGAGAACCTCATGGAGGGCATCGAGCGCAACCTGCTCACCAAGAACAGGGACAGGTGGGACCATCTGGGATTTATGGGATTTATGGGGTTTGGGGGATTGAGCACAACCTGCTCACCAAGAACAGGGACAGGTGGGACCATCTGGGATTTATGGGATTTATGGGGTTTGGGGGATTGAGCACAACCTGCTCACCAAGAACAGGGACAGGTGGGACCATCTGGGATTTATGGGATTTATGGGGTTTGGGGGATTGAGCACAACCTGCTCACCAAGAACAGGGACAGGTGGGACCATCTGGGATTTATGGGATTTATGGGGTTTGGGGGATTGAGCACAACCTGCTCACCAAGAACAGGGACAGGTGGGACCATCTGGGATTTATGGGATTTATGGGGTTTGGGGGATTGAGCACAACCTGCTCACCAAGAACAGGGACAGGTGGGACCATCTGGGATCCTGGGATGGGATGATGGGATTTTGGGATGGGATTGATGGGATGGGATGGGATGGGATTTTGGGATGGGATTTTGGGATGGGATGGGATTGATGGGATGGGATGGGATTGATGGGATGGGATTTTGGGATGGGATTTTGGGATGGGATGGGATGGGATTGATGGGATGGGATTTTGGGATTTTTGGGATTTTGGGATGGGATTGATGGGATGGGATTTTGGGATGGGATGAGATGGGATTGATGGGATGGGATTTTGGGATTTTTGGGATGGGATTGATGGGATGGGATTTTGGGATTTTTGGGATTTTTAGGATGGGAGTTTAAATACCCACGGGTGTTTCCCACCACACCTTCCATCATCCCAGGGGAGTCCAACCTGGCCTGGGCCACTTCCAGGGATGGAGGAACCACTGGTTTTCCTCTGGGAATTCCATCCCAGTGCCTCACCACCCTCCCAGCCAGGAATTCCCTCCCAATATCCCATTTCAGTTTGGAATTTCCTTTGGGATTCCTTCCTGAGGGGAAGGTTCCCATGGGATTCCCTCCTGGGTTCGTGGTTGGAATCCTGGGATGGGTCGGGTGGGAAAGATCCTTAAATCCCATCCAGTGCTTTGGGCACTCCCAGGGATGCAGAAATTCCCAGATTTTTCCTTTGGGAGTTCCATCCCCAAAATCCTCATTTCAATTGGAAACTTCCCACGGGATTCCTTCATAGGTTCACGGATGAAATCCTGGGATGGTTTGGGTTGGAAGGGACCTTGCATGGGACACCTCCCACGGCTCCATCCCAACCTGGAACATCCCCAGGGATGCAGAAACCACCAGATTCCCTCTGGGAATCCCATCCCAAGCAGGAATTCCTCACGACCCTCCCCTTCTCCAACCACCTCAAAAATCCCTTTGAGGAGCCACACCCCAAATTCTTCCACACTGAGAATCGTGCCCCAAAAAACTGCACAGCAATTCCAGAATTTTGGGATAACACCTGGTGCCCTTGTCCCCTCCTTTACAGGTTCACCCAAAACCTGTCGGCGTTCCGGAGAGAAGTCAACGATTCCATGAAGAACTCGAGCTACGGAGTCAACAGCAACGACATGATGAGCTGACACTGCAATCCCTGGAGCCATCCCAGAATCCCAAAAAATCCCCCAAATCCCCCGGGAGGAGCGAGCAGCAGGTTCAGCTCACCTGGGCAGGTGTTTTTCCCGTGGGGAAGGGACAGAATCCAGGTGCAGGAATTCCAAGGTGTTGTCCTTCTTTGTTTATTTTTTTTTTTTTTTTAATTATTATTTTTTTTTTTTGTCCTTCCCTCCTTTTTTTCCTGGTTGGAATGATGAGAGGAAAAGCCTGCCTTGTATAAAAAAAAAAAAAAAAAAAAAAAAAGAAAAAAAAAATATGTACATTTTTTCATAACATTTTGGAGCAAGGTTTATATTGAGTTTCAGAAAAACGAGAGAAAATAAAAAAGGCTAAAAAGCTAAAAAAATAAAAAAAGCTAAAAAAAAAAAAAAGCTAAAAGAAAAAGCTAAAAAAAAAAGCTAAAAAAAAGCTAAAAAAAAAGCCAAAAAAAAAGATAAAAAAAAGATAAAAAAAAGATAAAAAAAAGATAAAACAAAAGCTAAAAAAAAAAGATAAAAAAAGATAAAAAAAAAGATAAAAAAAAGCTAAAAGAAAAAAAAAAAAAGGCTAAAAAAAAACCACCAAAAAAGAAAAAAAAAAAACACACGAAAACCAAAACGATAAAAAAAAAAAAAAAAAAGACAAAAAGGATAAAAAAAAAAAACAAAAAAAAAACAAAGTGTGATTGAAATTTTTACAGAGTCCTGGTGCACCCAGTGCTGGTGTGAGGGTTGTGAATGTGAGTGAGGAAAGAGTGGCCTGAAGCTTTACTGGGCGAGGGGGTGGCTGTGTGAAAGTGCAGAGATCTATTTAGTGAGCCAAGCTGTAGAGAGAAGCAAAAAAAGCTCAAAACACAACAAAAAAAAAAAAAAATTAATAATAATAATAATAATAATAATAATAATAATAAAGAAAAAAACACCGCAAAAAAAAAAAAAAAAAAAAAAAAGGCATTGTAAAATTCCAAATGTATATTTTTTCTTATTAAGGCCCCCTCAAAAAAAAAAAAAAAAATGTTAAAAAAAAGAAAGAAAAAAAAAAAAAGGAAAAAAAAAAAAAAAAAAAAACCTAAAATCAGAATTTCCCGGTCCCGTCTCGCCCTCGTTCTTGGGAACTCGAAGCCATGACGTGTCCCCTGCGTTGGTGCTCGCTCCTGGGTGTCCCCCTGTCCCCCGGGTGTCCCCCTGTCCCCCCCTGTCCCCCCGGGTGTCCCCCTGTCCCCCCCTGTCCCCCCGGGTGTCCCCCCTGTCCCCCCCTGTCCCCCCCTGTCCCCTCTGTCCCCCCCTGGGTGTCCCCCCTGTCCCCCGGGTGTCCCCCCTGTCCCCTCCTGTCCCCCTGTCCCCCCCTGTCCCCCCGGGTGTCCCCCTGTCCCCTCCTGTCCCCTCTGTCCCCCCCTGTCCCTCCTGTCCCCTCCTGTCCCCTCTGTCCCCCCTGGGTGTCCCCCCTGTCCCCCCCTGTCCCCCCGGGTGTCCCCCTGTCCCCTCTGTCCCCCCCTGGTGTCCCCCCTGTCCCCCGGGTGTCCCCCTGTCCCCCCCTGTCCCCCCGGGTGTCCCCCCTGTCCCCTCCTGTCCCCTCTGTCCCCCCCTGTCCCTCCTGTCCCCCCCTGTCCCCTCCTGTCCCCCCTGGGTGTCCCCTCTGTCCCCCCCTGTCCCCCTTGTCCCCTCCTGTCCCCCCTGTCCCCCTGTCCCCCCTGTCCCCCCCTGTCCCCTCTGTCCCCCCCTGTCCCCCTTGTCCCCCCCTGTCCCTCCTGTCCCCCCCTGTCCCCCTTGTCCCCCCCTGTCCCCTCTGTCCCCCCCTGTCCCCCCCTGTCCCCCTTGTCCCCCCCTGTCCCTCCTGTCCCCCCCTGTCCCCCCCTGTCCCCTCCTGTCCCCCTCTGTCCCCCCTGTCCCTCCTGTCCCCCCCTGTCCCCCCCTGTCCCCCAGCAGTGACCCCTCCCGGGCCTGCTCCTCCTCCTCTTCCTCCTCCTCCTCCTCCTTTTCCACCCCTTTTCTCCTCCCTCCTTTTTTCCCAGCTTTTCCATCCCCTTTTCCCTTTCCTCCTTTTCCATCCTTTTTTTCTCCTTTCCCACCCATTTCCCCTCCTTTTCTATCCCTTTCATCCTTTTCCATCCCTTTTTTCCCTTCTCTCCTTCTTTTCCATCCCTTTCTCCTCTGCCTTCCCCACCCTTTTTTTCCTCTTTTCCCTTCCCATCTTTCCCCTTCCCATCCTTTTTTCCCCTTCCCTTTTTCCCCCTTCTCCACCCTTTTTTTTTCCCTGTTTTCCCCACCCTTTTTTCCCCCTTCCCATCCTTTTTTCCCCTTCCCCACCCCACTTTCCCCCTTCCCATTTTCCCACCCCTTTTTTCCCCCCTTTTTTTTTTCCCCCCATTTTTTGGGGGGGCTGCAGCAGGAGCTGACAGCAGCGCCAGCTCTGGAGCATCCCTTGGGATAAAGAACGAATCTCCCCGAGCTGTGTTTGGGATCTGCTCAACAAATCCCCGGCTCCGAGGGATCTGGGAGGAACTGGGAGGAACTGGGAGAACTGGGGGGGACTGGGGGAGGGAACCCCTTTGCCGTGCATTCCCCACTCTTGTTGCTGCTAGTCGTGTGCATCCTCTTGCTCAGCTCTCCCCACCCCAAAAAAAAAAAAAAACAAAAACACAACAACAAAACAAAACAAAACAAAACAAAAAAAAAAAAAAACCACTCGAGCCTTTTAGAGCTCCGGTTTCTCTTCCCGGAAAATTCTTAATTTTATTTCCTTTGAATTTTATTTTATTTTTATTTTTTTTTTTTGTTGTTGTTTTTCCCCCCCCTCTCCTGCCCCGTTTGGACTGGGTTTGGTTTGGGTTCTGGTGGTGTTTCTCTGTCCCCTGGCCGTGAGTGTCGGGTCCTTTCCCCCCCCTGTGAGCAGGTGCTGGTTGGTGTCGGGGTTGGTTTTTTGCTGCAAACAGTGTAAGAATTGTGACTGCAAATAAAACTCCGTGGTTTCTACTGGCACGGCTCTGCTGAGCCCCCCACACAGACGTCGGGGCAAACCCCAAAATTCCGGGGGAAATCCCAAAAATTCCGGGGTTTACCTAGAAAAATCTGGGGTTTACCATAAAAATTCTGGGGTTTACCCCAAAAATTCCGGGGGAATCCCAAACATTCCGGGGTTTACCTAGAAAAATCTGGGGTTTACCATAAAAATTCCAAGGGAATCCCAAAAATTCCGGGGGAATCCCAAAAATATCTGGGGTTACCCAGAAAAATCTGGGGTTTACCCCAAAAATTCCGGGGTTTGCCCCAAAAATTCCAAGGGAATCCCAAAAATTCCGGGGGAATCCCAAACATTCTGGGGTTACCCAGAAAAGTCTGGGGTTTACCCCAAAAATTCCAGGGGAATCCCAAAAATTCCGGGGGAATCCCAAAAATATCTGGGGTTACCCAGAAAAATCTGGGGTTTACCCCAAAAATTCCGGGGTTTGCCCCAAAAATTCCAAGGGAATCCCAAAAATTCCAGGGGTTACCCAGAAAAATCTGGGGTTTACCCCAAAAATTCCAGGGGAATCCCAAAAATTCTGGGGTTACCCAGAAAAATCTGGGTTTTACCCTAAAAATTCCAGGGGAATCCCAAAAATTCCAGCAGTTACCCCAAAATTCCGGGGTTACCCAGAAAAATCTGGGGTTTACCCCAAAAATTCCGGGGTTTACCCCAAAAATTCCAGGGAATCCCAAAAATTCCGGGGGTTATCCAAAAAATTCCAGGGGTAACCCCCAAAATTCCGGGGTTACCCAGAAAAATCCGGGATTTACCCCAAAAATTCCAAGGGAATCCCAAAAATTCCAGGGGTTACCCAGAAAAATCTGGGGTTTACCCCAAAAATTCCAGGGGAACCCCAAAAAATTCCAGGGGAATCCCAAAAATTCCAGCAGTTACCCCAAAAATTCCAGGGGAACCCCGGAACACTAATGAGAGTCACCCCAAAACCCCCGAGAGTGCCCCCTGCACCCCAGGAGAATTCCCAAATTTCTTCACAGAACCCCAAAATCCCCCCCGGGACCCCAAAATTCCCCCCCAGACCTCAGAGAGTCCCCCCAGAACCCCAAAATCTCCCTCTGCACCCCAAAATTCCTCCCCAAAACCCCAAAATTCCCCACAGAACCCCAAAATTCCCCCAGAACCCCAAAATTCCCCCCAGAACCCCAAAATTTCCCCCCCAGAACCCCAAAATCTCCCTCTGCACCCCAAAATTCCCCCCAGAACCCCAAAATCTCCCTCTGCACCCCAAAATTCCTCCCCAAAACCCCAAAATTCCCCCCAGAACCCCAAAATTCCCCCCAGAACCCCAAAATCTCCCTCTGTACCCCAAAATTCCCCCCAGAACCCCAAAATCTCCCTCTGTACCCCAAAATTCCCCCAGAACCCCAAAATTCCCCCCCAGAACCCCAAAATCTCCCTCTGCACCCCAAAATTCCCCCCCAGAACCCCAAAATTCCTCCCCAAAACCCCAAAATTCCCCCCCAGAACCCCAAAATTCCCCACAGAACCCCAAAATCTCCCTCTGTACCCCAAAATTCCCCCAGAACCCCAAAATTTCCCCCCCAGAACCCCAAAATCTCCCTCTGCACCCCAAAATTCCTCCCCAAAACCCCAAAATTCCCCCCCAGAACCCCAAAATCTCCCTCTGTACCCCAAAATTCCCCACAGAACCCCAAAATCTCCCTCTGCACCCCAACATCCCCCCCCTCCCCCCCCCCCCAAAGCCCCTTTCCCACGGGGTGACTTTTCCCAAATCCTCCCAAAAAAAAAAAAAAAAAAAAAAAAAAAAAAAAATCCCATTTAACCCCAAAACCCGCCTGGATTCGACCCCAAATTCCTGGAATTTTTTTTTTTTTATTTTTTTTTTATTTTTTTTTTTTTTTAGCTACGAGGGGATTGGGGGGACACCCCAGTGAACCCCCCCCCCCCAAAAAAAAAAACCACAGATTGGGATTTTCCCACCGACGATCCCCAAAACCAGCATTGGGATTTTTTCCAACATTTATTTAGAGCTGGAGCAGCTCCGGCCATCCCGAAATTCCACAAATTTCCCAAAAAAAAAAAAAAAAAAAAAAAAAACAACAACAAAAAAACCCTGGGAACGGTTTTGGGGCTGCTCCCATCAAATCCAACCTGGTGGGGGTGGGGGTTCCTGCCTTCCTCGCCCCATCCCATAATTCCCACCCCCCCCAAAAAAATAAAAATAAAAATAAAACCCCAAAAATTCCCAATCCTCATCGGGATTTTCTGCTGTAAACGTCGTCGTTGAAGCCCTCCCTGTTCCGGGCGATTTCGATGGCGAAGAATTGGATCCTGGGGGCTGCAAAAAGAGGAGAGGGAGCAGCTCCAGGGGGGGTTTGGGGGGGGTCGGGGTCACCCCCAGCCCCCTGCACCCCGATTCCCACTGAAAATGGGGATTTTTCCATTGAAAATGGGGATTTTTCCATTGAAAATGGGGATTTTCCCACTGAAAATGGGGATTTTTCCCACTGAAAATGGGGATTTTCCCATTGAAAATGGGGATTTTCCTAATAAAAATGGGGATTTTTCCCATAAAAAAGGGGATTTTCCCATTGAAAATGGGGATTTTTCCATTGAAAATGGGGATTTTTTCCACTGAAAATGGGGATTTTCCTAATAAAAATGATGTTTTTTCCCATAAAAAAGGGGTTTTTCCCATTAAAAATGGGGATTTTTCCATTAAAAATGGGGATTTTTCCACTGAAAATGGGGATTTTCCCATTGAAAATGGAGATTTTCCCATTGAAAATGGGGATTTTCCTAATAAAAATGATGTTTTTTCCCATAAAAAAGGGGATTTTCCCATTAAAAATGGGGATTTTTCCATTAAAAATGGGGATTTTTCCACTGAAAATGGGGATTTTCCCATTAGAAATGGGGATTTTTTCCACTGAAAATGGGGATTTTTCCCAATAAAAATGAGGATTTTCCCACTGAAAATGGGGATTTTCCTAATAAAAATGGAGATTTTTTTTCCCCTAAAAATACTGGTTTTTCCCCCTAAAAATTCTGTTTTTCCCCACTAAAAATTGTTTTTTCCCCCTAAAAATTCTGGTTTTTTTCCCCAAAAATTGCTGATTTTTCCCCATAAAATGCTGATTTTTTTTTTTTTCCCCATTAACCATCCCAGTTTTCCCCAACCGTGCTGTTTTTTTCCCAAAAAATGCTCCCTTTTTCCCACCAAAAATGGAGTTTTCCTCGCTGTAGTCCCTGCGCGAGTCCAGCCTGAGCAAGGTCCCGTAGTTGAAATCTTCCACCAGGTCCTGGAAGCTGAGACAGAACGGGCGCCACTTCTGTACAGGGGGGGACCAAAAAAAAAAATAACAACACCCTGAGCACCCCCAAAATGGCAGGGAAAACAACTGGGGGGAAAATCCCGGGGAAAAACTGGGAAAAAGGGAAAATCCTGGGGGGAAATCCTGGGAAAAAGGGGGGAAACTGGGGGGGAAATCCCGGGAAAAAGGGGGAAAAACTGGGGGGGAAATCCCGGGAAAAAGGGAAAATCCTGGGGGGAAATCCTGGGAAAAAGGGGGGGAAAACTGTGGGAAAATCCTGGGAAAAAGGGGGGAAACTGGGGGGGAAATCCTGGGAAAAAGGGGGGAAACTGGGGGGAAAATCCCGGGAAAAAGGGAAAATCCCGGGGAAAAGGGGGAAAAACTGGGAAAAAGGGAAAATCCTGGGGGGAAATCCTGGGAAAAAGGGGGGAAAACTGGGAAAAAGGGGGGAAACTGGGGGGAAATCCTGGGGAAAAGGGAAAATCCCGGGGAAAAGGGGGGAAAACTGGGAAAAAGGGAAAATCCTGGGGGGAAATCCTGGGAAAAAGGGGGGAAAACTGGGAAAAAGGGAAAATCCTGGGGGGAAATCCTGGGAAAAAGGGGGGAAAACTGGGAAAAAGGGGGGAAACTGGGGGGAAATCCTGGGGAAAAGGGAAAATCCCGGGGAAAAACTGGGAAAAAGGGAAAATCCTGGGGGGAAATCCTGGGAAAAAGGGGGGAAACTGGGGGGGAAATCCTGGGAAAAAGGGGGGAAACTGGGGGGAAAATCCCGGGAAAAAGGGAAAATCCCGGGGAAAAGGGGGAAAAACTGGGAAAAAGGGAAAATCCTGGGGGGAAATCCTGGGAAAAAGGGGGGAAAACTGGGAAAAAGGGGGGAAACTGGGGGGAAATCCTGGGGAAAAGGGAAAATCCCGGGGAAAAACTGGGAAAAAGGGAAAATCCTGGGGGGAAATCCTGGGAAAAAGGGGGGAAACTGGGGGGGAAATCCTGGGAAAAAGGGGGGAAACTGGGGGGAAAATCCCGGGAAAAAGGGAAAATCCCGGGGAAAAGGGGGAAAAACTGGGAAAAAGGGAAAATCCTGGGGGGAAATCCTGGGAAAAAGGGGGGAAAACTGGGAAAAAGGGGGGAAACTGGGGGGAAATCCTGGGGAAAAGGGAAAATCCCGGGGAAAAGGGGGGAAAACTGGGAAAAAGGGAAAATCCTGGGGGGAAATCCTGGGAAAAAGGGGGAAAACTGGGGGGGAAATCCTGGGGAAAAGGGAAAATCCCGGGGAAAAGGGGGGAAAACTGGGGGGGAAATCCCGGGAAAAAGGGGGGGAAATCCTGGGGAAAAGGGGGAAAAAACTGGGGGGGAAATTCTGGGAAAGAGGGAAAATCCTGGGGGGGAAAATCCTGGGGGAAACAGGGGAAACTGGGGGGGGAAATCCCGGGAAAAAGGGGGAAAACTGGGGGAAAATCCTGGGAAAAAGGGAAAATCCTGGGGGAAAAATCCTGGGGAAAATGGAGGAAACTGGGGGGGAAATCCCGGGAAAAAGGGGGGGAAATCCTGGGAAAAAGGGGGGAAAACTGGGGGGGATATCCCGGGGAAAAGGGGGGGAAAAACTGGGGGGAAATCCTGGGAAAAAGGGGGGGAAATCCCGGGGAAAAAGGGGGAAAAACTGGGGGGAAATCCTGGGAAAGAGGGAAAATCCTGGGGGGAAATCCCATAAAAAAAGGTGGAAATCCCATTAAAAAAAAATGGAAATCCCATAAAAAAAAGTGGAAATCCCATTAAAAAAAATGGAAATCCCATTAAAAAAAGTGGAAATCCCATTAAAAAAAAGTGGAAATCCCATAAAAAAAAATGGAAATCCCATAAAAAAAATGGAAATCCCATAAACCCCCCCGGTCCCCCCCAAAACCTTCCCCCACCTCCTTGGCCGGCTCCGATTTGAGCTCCTCGGGGTCCAGGACGTCGACGCGCAGGTCCCGGAAGGTTCTGCGGAATTCCTCGTAGATCCGATCGTCCACCTTGGTCAGGCTCAGGAATTTGGGGTCCACGGAGGAGATGAGCTGCACGGGGAGGTTCAGGATCAGCCCGGGGACCACCACCCCAAAACTAAAAACCCCCAAAGAGCCCCCAGACTCACGTTGAAGTAGACCTGGGCGTGCTGGTGAGCCCTCGCCGCCCAGGGCCAGCTCCACGCGGGGCTGCACAAAGAGCAGGGACCGTGACCCCCCCCCTGCTCCCCCCTCCCCAGTTTTGGGGACCCTCGCCCTCATTTTTGGGGATTTTGCTCCCCTGGTTTCATTGGGATTTTCTTTTCCTTTAGGGTTTCTCTTTTTCCTCTCGTTCTTCAATGGTTTTCTTCTTTTTGGGGTTCTTGTATACTCGGTCAGGATTGAGAGCCTAAAACTGGGATTTGCTCCAGGACTGGGATCCCCCCCAAAACTGGGACCCCCACCCCAAGTCAGGATCCCCTTCCAGGACTGGGATTCCCCCCAAAACTGGGACCCCAACCCCAAATCAGGATCCCCTTCCAGGACTGGGATTCCCCCCAAAACTGGGACCCCAACCCCAAATCAGGATCCCCTTCCAGGACTGGGATTCACCCCAAAACTGGGACCCCCCCCCACCCCAAATCAGGATCCCCTTCCAGGACTGGGATCCCCCCCAAAACTGGGACCCCCCCCCACCCCAAATCAGGATCCCCTTCCAGGACTGGGATTCCCCCCAAAACTGGGACCCCAACCCCAAATCAGGATCCCCTTCCAGGACTGGGATTCACCCCAAAACTGGGACCCCCCCCCCACCCCAAATCAGGATCCCCTTCCAGGACTGGGATCCCCCCCAAAACTGGGACCCCCCCCCCACCCCAAATCAGGATCCCCTTCCAGGACTGGGATCCCCCCCAAAACTGGGACCCCCACCCCAAATCAGGATCCCCTTCCAGGACTGGGATTCACCCCAAAACTGGGACCCCAACCCCAAATCAGGATCCCCTTCCAGGACTGGGATCCCCCAAAACTGGGACCCCCCCCACCCCCCACCCCAAATCAGGATCCCTTCCAGGACTGGGATTCCCCCCAAAACTGGGACCCCAACCCCAAATCAGGATCCCCTTCCAGGACTGGGATTCACCCCAAAACTGGGACCCCCCCCCACCCCAAATCAGGATCCCCTTCCAGGACTGGGATCCCCCCCAAAACTGGGACCCCAACCCCAAATCAGGATCCCCTTCCAGGACTGGGATTCTCCAGGAATGGGACCCAAGCCCCCCCAAACTGGGACTCCCCAAAAGCAGGACCCCCTTCCTGGACTGGGATCCCCCAAAGCTGAGACCCCCCCTCAGCTCTGGGACTGTCCAGGGAACCCCAAAGGTGGAACCCCCAAATCTGAGACCCCTCCCCAGAACAGGAACACCCCAATACAGGGAGCCCCGAAGTGGGAACCCCCCCCCCACCCCCAGAGACAGGAACCCCAAAATCTGGGACCCCAAAAGCTCAAACTGTAAAATCTGGGACCCCCTCCCAGCCTGTGACCCGCTCCCAGTAAGGGCCCCCAGTTCCCCTGGTCCCCCCAGTTTCCCCCACTCTTCCCCAGACCCTCCCAGTTTCCCCAGTAATCCCATTCACCCTCAATCCCTCCCAGTTCCCCCACTCCCCCCAGTTCCCCCCAATCCTCCCAGTTCCCCCAGTCCCCCAAGTTCCCCCACTCCCCCCCAGCCCACCCCAGACCCCCCAATCTCCCCCCAGTCCCCCCAGTCCCTCCCAGTTCCGCTCACGTCGTTGCCGAAGCTCTCCGCGGGCAGCGCCAGCGCCTGAGCGGCCGCCGCGGCCTCGCCGGGGCCCTGCGGGGAACACGGGGCTGCGACAGCGCGGGGACACGGCCCCAGTGTCCCCCAGTGTCCCCAGTTCCCCCCCAGTGTCCCCCAGTTCCCCCCCAGTGTCCCCAGTTCCCCCCCAGTGTCACCAGTCCCGCCAGTCCCGCCAGTCCCGCCGCCGCCATCGCTGCCGGAAAGGGAGCGGCAGCTCCGCCCATGGGGACAGGGGAGGGACAGAGGGACAGGGGAGGGACAGAGGGACAGGAATGGAACAGAGGGACTGGGGAGGGACAGAGGGACAGGGGAGGGGACAGAGGGACAGGAATGGAACAGAGGGACTGGGGAGGGACAGAGGGACAGGGGAGGGACAGAGGGACAGGAATGGAACAGAGGGACTGGGGAGGGACAGAGGGACAGGGGAGGGACAGAGGGACAGGAATGGGACAGAGGGACTGGGGAGGGACAGAGGGACAGGAATGGGACAGAGGGACTGGGGATGGACAGAGGGACAGGAATGGGACAGAGGGACTGGGGAGGGACAGAGGAACAGGGGAGGGACAGAGGGACTGGGGAGGGACAGAGGAACAGGGGAGGGACAGAGGGACTGGGGAGGGACAGAGGGACAGGAATGGGACAGAGGGACAGGAATGGGACAGAGGGACAGAGGGACAGGGGAGGGACAGAGGGACTGGGGAGGGACAGAGGGACAGGAATGGAACAGAGGGACTGGGGAGGGACAGAGGGACAGGGGAGGGACAGAGGGACAGGAATGGAACAGAGGGACTGGGGAGGGACAGAGGGACAGGGGAGGGACAGAGGGACAGGAATGGAACAGAGGGACTGGGGAGGGACAGAGGGACAGGGGAGGGACAGAGGGACAGGAATGGGACAGAGGGACTGGGGAGGGACAGAGGGACAGGAATGGGACAGAGGGACAGGAATGGGACAGAGGGACTGGGGATGGACAGAGGGACAGGAATGGGACAGAGGGACTGGGGAGGGACAGAGGGACAGGGGATGGACAGAGGGACAGGAATGGAACAGAGGGACTGGGGAGGGACAGAGGGACAGGAATGGGACAGAGGAACAGGGGAGGGACAGAGGGACAGGGGATGGACAGAGGGACAGGAATGGAACAGAGGGACTGGGGAGGGACAGAGGGACAGGAATGGGACAGAGGGACAGGAATGGGACAGAGGGACAGGGGAGGGACAGAGGGACAGGAATGGGACAGAAATGGAACAGAGGGACAGGGGAGGGACAGAGGGACTGGGGAGGGACAGAGGGACAGGAGTGGACAGAGGGACAGAGATGGACAGAGGGAGGGACAGGGGGACACGGGGGGGACATCGGGGGCCACACAGGGCGGGGGAACACGCGAGGACCCGGGGGCTGGAGGGGACACCAGGGATGTCCCCACGCGGTGACCTGCGGCACAGCGGGGGCTGCCACGCTCATCAGCACCCGCAGCTGAGTGTGCAATTAATGAATTAATTAATATCAGCACCCGCAGCTGAGTGTGCAATTAATGAATTAATTAATATCAGCACCCGCAGCTGAGTGTGCAATTAATGAATTAATTAATATCAGCACCCGCAGCTGAGTGTGTAATTAATGAATTAATTAATATCAGCACCCGCAGCTGAGTGTGCAATTAATGAATTAATGAATTAATTAACCGATCAGCCGCGGTGGCCGCTGCTGCGTTGGCACCGGGCTGGGCGGGGTGGCTGTGCCCCATAAGTGCCCGCTGTGGGGTGACCCCGCTGTCCGGGGGTGCCCCTTGGGCTGCGATTTGCGCCGCTCTTCTGGGTGAGTGTTTTGGGGGTCTGGGGGTGCCGCGGGTTTGGGGAGGAAGGGGGGGGGTCCCACATTTGTGCGTGTCCCCCCCCCCCCCCTCTCTCCCAGACTGTGCCACCCCCGTCCCGTCCCCGAGCCATGTCCTTTAGCGACAGCAGCGACGAGAGACCCGTGTCCATCCTTTGGGGTGAGTGCAGGGAACCCCCAAAACCCCCGGGGTGTCCCCCCCCCCCCCCCCTCCTTCCCGGGACCCCCTCCCTGGCACGGTTCTGTCCCCTCCTGTGCCCGCAGGGTGCGAGCTGAGCAGCGCCAGGAGCTCCTACACCTTCCAGGTGCCCGAGGATTGGAACTGCGAGCAGCAGCTCGTCCTGCGCACTGTGTGTAAACCTCCCCTCCCCAAAAAAAAAAATAAAACCAACCAAAAAAACCCCCAAAAACTCCGCGGAATTATGAGGAGTTTTAAGTGGGGGTGGGTGGTCTTCTTACAGAATATTATGTTCTTCTTCTTGTTCTTCTTATATATATATGTGTGTATATATATATATATATATATCCTTCTAAGATTAATTAATTAATTAATGGGGATATGGGTGAGATTGTGCTGGGTGGGGAGGAGGGGGATTGTGTCCTTCAGCCCCCCCCCCAAATTCCTGGGGGTTTTAGAGGGAATTTTCCCTTTGCTGTTCAGGGGATGAATTCCCCATGGGGTGGAGATCATGGCTGAGGAGGGACTGAGCTCACCCCCAAAAATCTCTGGGGTTCCCAGGTGCTGTGAGGGGTCCCGCAGGGATTTTCTTCTCCGTCCCTCAGGGAGGTGACCCTGGGAAGAATTCCCTGTGCAGGATGGGGCAGGGAAGGGGAATCCATCCCTGGGGGGTGCTGGGTGAGGAATGTCTGGATTTTGTGGGGCTCCCGATTATTTCCAAGGTTGTTTTTTTTTTTTTTTTTTCCCCTGATAATTTCCAATTTTTCCCGATTCCCAATTTCCAGATCTGCCTGGGGGAGACGGCCCGGGATGAATTCCACGTGGTGGAGGTGGTGACCGAGGACGGTGACAATCGCACCCCGGTGCCCCTGGCCACGCTGAAGCCATCGGTGCTGCCCATGGTGAGTGCCCGGGGAGGGGTCTGGGGGCTGCTGCCGTCCCGGGGGGGGCTACCAGGAGTTTTTTCCACTCCGTTTTCCAGGCCACGCTGGCCGGAGTGGAGCTGAACCCCCCCGTGACCTTCCGCCTACGAACGGGCTCCGGGCCCGTCTATGTCAGTGGCCAGCACGTGTCCAGTGAGTATCGGGCTCCCCTCCGCTTGTCCAGTGAGGTTTGGGGTCCCCTCCCACCCCCAGCGGGGTCTGGGGGGCTCAGCCAGCCTCTTCCACAGTGATGATGCTGAGCTCGGATGAGGAAGAGGAAGAGGAAGAGGAAGCAATGGAGGAGGTCCCCAAGAACCCCCCCAAGGGTTCACGTGCCCAGAAGGGCAGCACCGCCAAGGTCAGCACCTGAGGTGTTTTGGGGGGGGTCCCTGTGGCACGGGGAAGGGACCCCAAATTCTTCTCTGTTAAGGGGATGAGACGTGGCCTTCATCCCTCGGAGAGGAAGAGTTCCCCCTCCTCTATTTCCCTCTCTCTCCCGTAGAAAAGGAAGCTGGAAAAAGAGGATGAGCTGTGAGTATGGAAATGCTGGAGCGGGGGGGGGATCCCCCATGGCCGGGACCCCAAATCCCAACGCTCCCTTCTCTCCCCAGCAGGAGCAGCCTCGCCCCCGAGGCTCCCCTTCCCAGCAAGGTAGGATCTGTTTGGGGTGACCCCCTGCACCCCGGGATCCCACGGGATAACCGCACCAGGAGATCCTGGCTGAAGGGAAAAGGGCCGGGCTGTGATGGCCCTATCCAAAAATTGGGGGAGAAACGCACATTTGGGGCTCCCCCCACCCCAAATTCAGCCTCCCCCGCCCCGTTCTTGCAGGGCCGCGGAGCCGGCCGGGGCAAGAAAACAGCACCAAAAAAATGACGGGAATTCCATCCGGACCTGGCCAGGTGAGGATTGGGGTGAGGATTCCAGGTCCCTGCGGGATTGGGGGGGGCTCCATCCCCACAGCGGGGTCACCCCGAGATCCCTGAGGGTAAAAAATTCCTTCTGCTCCTTCCCTTCCAGGTGCTGGAGGCAGCAGGAGCTGCTGCTGCTGGTGGTGTCCTTCCCAAATAAATAAATAAAAGCACATTTTGCACTCCTGGCTGCCCGCGCTGCTGGGGGTGGGGGGAAGGCTGGGGGACCTGCCCTGGATTTGGGGGGGCCGCTCCTGAGGGGAGTTTTGGGAGTTTTTGGGTGGGTTCAGGGGTGTTTGGAGATCTTTGGGTTCCTTTTTTGGGGGTTCCCATCCCGGTTTTGGGGTCCCCAGGAGGAGCAGGGGGCTGTGCTGGAGGAGTCCTGGATGCTTCTGGGTTTTGTTTTGTTTTTTTTTTTTTTTTGTTTTTTTTAAGGGGTTCCTTAGGGATGTTCCTTGGGGGGTTTTGGGGTGGGTTCAGGGATATTTGGGGGGGGGGTTCTGTGCCACTTGTGGAATCTCTGGGTTCATTTTTGGGGCGTGCTGGTGCAAGGGGGCTTTGAGAGCAACCCCCCACTCCGGGTGGAGCTGCTGGCCTGGATTTGGGGGACCAGGGCTGCCCCTCCCCTGGGGTGCTGCGAAAAAAAGGGGTGGGGGGGAGGGAACAAAGCAGAATTAGGGAGCAACAGGGCCAGGCTTGGATCACAATGACCTGGATTTGGGGGGCCCAGAGGGAACCTGACCCCCACTCTCGAGCGGCTCGGGCTGTGGGGAAGGAGGGGTTAATGCGCTGTGCGCCCCCCGGGATGGGGACAGAGGGGACAGGGCCGTTGCTGTGCCAGCTGTGCCAGCTGTGCTCGCCCCGCAGGGGCTGTTTGCGCCCCCCGGGATGCGCTGACAGCTCCCGGCCCCCAAACCGTGGGGGGACATCCCGGGGGTGCCGATGGCTCCGCATCCATCAATCATCATCCCCCAAAGAGAGGTGGGGGTGGGAGGGGTTCCCAGAGCTGGGGGGCTGCCCCCCCCCCCCCCCTTTTTTGTGGTTTTGGGGGCTGCGGAGTGGCGTTGGGCTGAACTCGTGGTGCGGGGAGGTTTTGGGGTTGTTTTTTTGTTTTTTTTTGTTTTTTTTTTGTTGTTGTTTTTTTTTGTTTGTTTGTTTTATTTGTTTGTTTTCTTTTTTAATCAGACCCGACCCCCCCTCCCCCCGCCCTACAGTGGATGGGGGGGTGGGTTCCCCCTGCTCCCCCTTCTACCTCTCCCACGGGGCCTGGATCCCGCACCTTGCTCCGACAGGGAAACTGAGGCACGGCTGTGAAGGTGAGCTCTGAATGACCCCCTCCCCCTCTTTTGTGCTGCCCTTCGGGACCCCCCTCCCCCCCAGGTCGGTTTGATCCGATCCCCCTGGGGGTTCCCCGGCTCCCTGCCGGGGGTTTATCGAGCATTTCTGGGGGGTTTATCGAGCACTTCTGGGGGGTTTATCGAGCATTTCTCACCTCCCTGGCGCAGCAAACGGTGCCTGGGGGGGGGGGGGAGGATCCCCCATCTCCCCCGCGGGTTCTGGGAGGGGGTCCCCAGAGCAGCCCCGATCCCCCCCAGCGCTGCGACCCCGCTGTACTGGGCGAGGCACAGAGCTGGGTGACAAAACCCCTGTGTCCCCAGCCCTGCTGCCCCGGGCTTTTGGGGCGGGGGGGATCTGGGGACACTCAAGCCGAGCCCACCTCCCCCGTCCCCTCCTCCTCCTCGCCCCATCCCCTCCTCCTGTCCCAGGCCGGTTCCAGCCCCTCCCTGCGGGGCTCTCCCCACCTTTAAAAGTCTCCCCCGCCGCCCTTGTCCCCCTCCGGGCTGGCACCGGCACCGCCAGGCTCCATGGAGCGGGGGGCTGCGGGCACCGGGACCACCGGGGCCAGCACGGGCGGCTGATGGCGAGGGGACACAGGGGACAGGATGGCGCTGGATGTCCCCCAGGAGTAGGACGCGCAGCCCCCAGGGCCGGAGGGAGAAGAAGAAGAGGAAGAGGAGGAGGAGGAGAAGCCCCCCAGCCCCGCTGCCTCCCCCATGAGCCGGCGCTGCTGCGGAGCTTCGGGCACCGCACGTGGGCTCGGAGCATCCCGGGCTTCACCCGAGGGGACGGGAGCGTTCCCGGGGGTGGCCGGGGGGCTTCGAGCAGCGCCATGCAGCCCCTCACCCTGCAGAACCTGTCCCTGTAAGCCCCCCGAGCTCCGCTGCCATCCCGGCTCTGCCCCGGCATTGATTTCCCGGGGGGGTTTTCTCCCCGGGGTTGATTTCCCCGGGGGTTATTCCCGAGGCTCTCCCTGGGGTTTATTCCCGGTTTTCCCCCGGGCTATGAGGAAGGAGGAGCCGCCTGGCTCCCACCAAACCTTCCCGATTTTCCTTCCCTTTTTTTCCCCGCAGATGTTTCCAGCTGCTCATGTTCTCCTGTCAGACCCAGGTAGGTGCAGGGGCTTTGCTGACGCCGGGGGTGGGCGACCCCTCCCCACCCTTTGTTTTGGGGGTGCCCTGGTGGGGACACCCCGAGCTCGGGGCAGGGATGGTTCCCGTGGGGTCCGCGCACCCCGGGGGTGTTTGTGACCTCGGGGGTGGGGGGGGTTCAGTGATGGCCATGGCCGCCCCCAGACCCCTCCGGAGGGTTGGGGTGAGGCTGGCACCGACCCCAGCCCCAGCGAGGGATGAATTTTGGGCAAGGCCGTGCCAGCTCTGTCACCCTCGAGCTCTCCCCGAGGGGGTTAACGGGGTCTGGACCCTCCTAGCGGGGGGGGGGGGGTAGGTTGGACACCCCCTCCCTTCTCCCCCACACCCTCTGGGGCTGCTCCCACTTTTTTTTTTTTTTTTTTTTTTTTTTTTTTTTTTTGTGAGCTTTAGAAAAGCGGCAGCTTTTAAAATCCACTGTTCCATATCAGCACCCTCTGCTCCAGCGCCCGAACAAAACCCCCGAGGCTGCGGCCCCCGCGGCATTAAAGCATCCTCGGGACCTTTTTTCCTCTTTTTTTTTTTTTCCTCCTCTTTTTATTTTATTTCCCCCCCTCCCAAGGTAAATGCTTTGATTTCTTTGAAAATGAGAGGGGAAGAGAAGCGCCTTTGATGGAGAGAGCCCCCCCCCCAAATCCCATCCCACCTCCCCCGGCCAACCCCAAAGGCTTGAAAGCAGATCCGGGCAGAAAATGAGTGCTGGGAGCGCACAGAGGTGGTGGGGAGGGATTTTGGGGGGGTGGGCAGTGACCCCCACCCTCCCAGGGCCGGAGACCCTCGTGCATTCCCATCCAGGAGATTCCGCACGCTGGGAATGTGGGGGGGCAGCTCCTGCCACCCCCCCCTTCCCCCCAAGGTGATGCCGCGCACCCCAAACCGGCCGTGGGACCCCAAATGTCCCAGCAGGAGACACCCCCGGACCTCACCCCCTTTCGGGGCTGCTTTTGGGGTCTCTCAGGTGCTCGGCAGAGAGCCGAGTTTTCCCTTGGGATGTTCTGGTTGGAGCTCGGAGCGGGGACCCCAAATCCCTGTTCTCACCTGCCCTCGCCAGCTCCGCTTTTCTTCCCAAAGCCCCGCATTTAGGAAAAGCCTCGGAGCTGGTTTTGGATCCTCGGGGCGTTTATCCCGTTCCCAGGATGGCCCCGTTCCTGGGATTTAGGGTTCCTGGGATTTAGGGGGTGATTTAGGGCGCCTCTCTGGGTGTTTCCCCAGCTCAGCTCCCGCTTCCCTGCGAGTACCAAAATCCTGCTGAGCATCCCCGGGAGACGAGAGATTCCTTCCCCGCACCTCGACCAAACCCCAAATCATTCCCTGCTCCACGCGATGTCCACGCCACCCCACCCCCACCCACCCTTCTCCTTACCATCCCCAAAAAACGAATTGATTCGATTTTTTCCCTTTGTAAACAAAGGGGGAGAACCAACCGTCTCCTAATTTTAACCAGTACGTGAGGGACCAGGGGGCCATGACGGACCAGCTGAGCCGCCGCCAGATCCGCGAGTACCAGCTCTACAGCCGGACCAGCGGCAAGCACGTCCAGGTGCACGGCAAGAGGATCACGGCCACCGCCGAGGACGGCAACAAATTCGGTGAGGCGCTGTCACCACCCTGAGGGTGTCACCTCGCTCAGGGAAGGGCTGGGAATCACCTGGGAAGCGCCTATTCCCAAAGGGTTTTGTCGGAGGAGTGAGGGAATTCGCGGTTTGATACCTCAAAAAAAAAAATATATATAATAATAATAAAAAAAACCCAATAAAACAACCAAACAACAAAATAAAAAAGAAATAAAATAAATAAAAAAGATATTAAATAAATAAAAAAGAAATATATATAAAGTCAGCCCTGACTGCAAAATTTCTAAAATCGTGGATTTCTGCGGTTCCCGTGCTGAGTTTGTCATTTTCATATATAGGGAATTAATATAAATGTTGATGTTAAATTATATTTAGGGTTTGTGCTTTCTAATCCTTTCCTGGAGACAAAACAGCTTTTCCTGGAGGAAAATCGCCTGGTCCAGGAATTCTCCTCCTAAATATCCATTGGTGGTGGGCAGATCCCGGCCCTTCCTCACCACATTTTTCCCCTCTTTTTCCCACTTTTCCCGAGGGGTTTTCCACGCTGAGGGAGTATCACAGCCCCACCAAGTGCTCCGAGCTTTGGGATCAAACTTCCCGAGGTTCGGTCCCCGCTTTTCCAGGGTTTTCCCTGGATTTTCCCGACCGCGGTCCCGGATTTCAGCGCGGCTCTGGAGCCGGGAATGTCGTGGAGGGATAATGAGGATGATGATGATGGTGATGGTGATAATGAACCCGGCGGGTGCTGGGTTTGGTCTGGTCCTGGAGAATCCGCGGAATTCCTGGAAAATCCGCAGAATTCCCGGAGAATCTGCTGGATTCCAGCGCTGTGGAGGTGTCGGAGGGGGAGGAAGGGGCCGAGCCTTCATCACCAGCCGCGTTTGGGTTTTATCACAAAATCCCTTTGGCACCACGGGTGGGGAAATAGCCTGGAGAAGGAAATTTTTCCTTCTCGCTGAGGAGTCTCGGAAGGATCCTGGAGGATACAGATCCCTTCAAGAGGAAAAAATAATCTCGGGAAATCTCCTTGGAGGAACGTGTGGAACGGGACAGCACAGGGGACAACTCCTGATTTTTTTCCCAAAGAAATCATGGGGGGGTTTATGTTTTGTGTTTGGTTTTGGGACTTTTTTTGTTTGTTTGTTTGTTTGTTTGGGTTCTTTTTGGAGAGGGAGGCAGGGGGGAAGGGAATGGGGGGGGATTTGGGGGCTGGGGGTGTCCCAGTCCCCCTCCCCAGGACATGTCCCCTCCTCTCAGCCAAGCTGATCGTGGAGACCGACACGTTCGGGAGCCGCGTGCGGATCAAGGGGGCCGAGAGTGAGAAGTACATCTGCATGAGCAAGAGGGGAAAACTCATCGGGAAGGTGAGTCCTGGACACCCCCAGGCTCCCAAAAATCCCTGGAGCTCAACCTGGGACCCGGCCAGGATGTCCTCGGTCACTTTGGGTACATCTGGGGGGGCTCTTCTTGACTCCTTTTCCTCCGTCCCTGCCTGTGCTGCTCTTGGTGCACGGGGGGTTGAATCCATAGGGAATGGATCCAGGCGGGTTTTGGGGTGATCCAGGCGGGTTTTGGGGTGCCGGGGGTAAGCTGGGGGTGACACGAGCTGGGCTGTCACAGACATGGTGACAAAAGTTATCCAGGGAGTGGCAGGGATGGGATGGAGGTGACACAGATGGGGTTTGGGGTGATCCAAGTGGCTTTTGGAGGTGACACAGCTGAGTTTGAGAGGCGTCGGGGTGGGCTGGGAGAGACAAATGGGGTTGGGGGGGTGACAGAGTTGAACTGGGGGTGTCAGGGTCAGTGACAAAAATAGGCTGGGGATGGCAGAGAGGGGGTTTGGGGTGATAAAGATGGGTTTGGGGGTGGCAGGGGTGAACGGGGGGGGGTCTCAGGGATGAACTGTGGGGGGGGTCTTAGGGATGAACTCCGGGATGAACTCGGGGGGGGGGGGGGTCTCGGGGCTGAACTCGGGGGGGGGTCTCGGGAATGAACTCGGGGGGGGTCTCGGGGATGCTCTGGGGCTGGCAGAGATGCTCTAGGGATGTCTCAGGGATGAACTGGAGGCCACCAAACACAGTCAGGCTCACTCCAACCCCTCTCAAATCCCACCCCAACCCTCCTCAAACCCTAAACCCCCCTCTCTCCTCCTCCTCCTCAGCCCAACGGGAAGAGCAAGGACTGCATCTTCACCGAGATCGTGCTGGAGAACAACTACACGGCGTTCCAGAACGCTCGCTACGAGGGCTGGTACATGGCCTTCACCCGCCGGGGCCGGCCCCGCCGCGCCTCCCGCAGCCGCCAGAACCAGCGAGAGGCTCATTTCATCAAACGCCTCTACCGGGGCCAGCTGCCCTTCCCCAACGCCGAGCGCCAGAAGCAGTTCGAGTTCGTGGGCTCCTCATCCCCCACTCGCCGCTCCCGCCGCACCCGCGGCCCCCGCACGTAACCCCGGAGCTGTCCCGGCTCCCGGCGCTGCGGTTTTCCTCGTTTTTTAAAAGAGAGAAAAAAAAAAAAAAAAAAATGGTTTGGGTTTGAAACGCCCTAAGGGTGGGGAGGGGAGGGTCAGTGAATCCTGAATCCTGGGGTGTCCGGGGCTTTTGTGCACTCCTCTCAGGGGTGGTTGGTAAATCCTGATTCCTGGAGCATCCGAAAGCATCCGGGGCCGTTGTCCACTCCCCTCGAGGATGGGCAGAGTCCTGGAGTATCCCAGGGTCTCCAGGGCCTTAGTCCACTCCTTTCAGAGATGGTCAGTAAATCCTGAATCCTGGGGTGTCCAGGGCCTTTGTCCCACTCCCCTCAGGCATGGTCAGTGAGTCCTGAATCCTCGACTATCCCAAGGTATCCAGGCCTTATCAGCCCTTTGGAGATGGTCAGAGGGGTCCCAAATCCCTGGAGCTTCCCATGGAACACACATTCCCCAGCCAGGGCCTTTGCCCACTCCCTTCAGGGGTGGGCAGTGGGGTCCTGAATCCCTGGAGCACCCCAAGGAGTCCCCACTCCCCACCCCGTGCCTTTGTCCCCTGCTCAGCCTGCCAGAGCCTTGTCCCTGTAACCACCCCTGGACACGTTCCCGTCCCCCCTGGCCTCAGCTCTCGGTTCCAGGGGTGGTCAGGACCCGCAGAGTGTCCCCCTCTGGGGTGGGATGTCCCCCTCTGGGGTGGGATGTCCCCCTCTGGGTGGCATTCCGGGCCCGCAGCCCCCGGGGCCAGCACTTGTCTCCCCACCCCGTGGGCTCCCCGTGTTATTTATTGGAGGGGAAGGTCTGTGCCTGGGCCAGGGATGCTGTGGGTCCCCACCAGGCCCAAGAGAAGCCACCTTTCGATGATTTGTTTATTTTGCTACCGATTGTATTTTGTGTGTTTTGACGAATTCTGTTGTTTGTGAGTCGGTTCTAAGCCTAAACCTTTAGAGTTTCTTGGTGTAAAGGAGGAAACCCCGAAGAAATAAAAGTGAGTTTGCAGACTTTGGGGGTCTTTTCCTTCCTGTGCCAAGGCTGTTGGGATGGGGGATCCATCCCTGTGTCCCCTCCCGGTGCTGGGGACAGAAGCAGGAGGGTGAGGGTGGTGGCTGATGGAGACTCCCTGGAGCCACCAGCCCAGTTTGGGGTCAGTTTGTGTCCTGGAGGTGGTGGCTGTGCCCTGGTGACCGGGACAGCGACCCTGGAGAGGCACCAGGGTGGTACCAAATGTCCCCCATGGGGTACCCAGGGTGGTACCCGCTGTTCCTCATCGGGCAGCACCCTTAGAGGGGTAGGCAGGGTGGTCCCCGATGTCCCCCCCAGGGTGGTACCCAGTGTCCCCTCAACAGGGCAGCACCCCCAGGGTGGTACCCACTGCTCCCCCAGAGGGGTTCCCATCGCCGTACCCCGTTTCACCCTTGGCGTGGTACCCAGGGCATACCCGGTGTTGTCCCCACTGCAGCCCCCCGGGAGTGCATCCCCCCCGTTCCCCACACTCAGGGTATCGCTCTGGTACCCCCTGATCCCCAACCAGTGCATCCCCCAAATCCCCTCCCCCTCAGCCTGCTACCCCCAAATCTCATACCCCTCCACCTGCTCCCTCCTGTTCCCCCAAATCTCATCCCGCTCAGCCCAGTCCCCTCTTTTTTCCCCCAAATCCCATCCCCCTCATCCTGGTACCCCCAAATCCCATCCCCCCTCATCCTGGCCCCATCACGGTCCCCCCTTTTTCCCCCTGCCGAACCCACCGGGCCGGCTGCTCCCCCCGACCCCCACCGCTGTCCCCCCCCTCCCCATAATCACCTTCGCTGTGACAATGCCCTGGGAGGTGGCAGCCGGACCCTGGGGGGGCTGTAATCCCCAAACCGGGGCTCCCCCAGCCCCTACAAAGCACGGCTGGGGTGGGGAGGGGGGCAGTGGGGAGAAAATTATAACAGTTTGAGTTAAATGAAGCTTTAAAGCAGAAGGGAAATGCAACACCCAGCAATTAGGGGCGAACAATGCGCCCGGCGCCGCTGCCCAGGTGTGGCGGCCGGAATTAAGCGAGCGGCCACGGTGATTTTATTTTTCTATTTTTTTTTTCCCCCTCCCGTTTCCTTCGGCCCCACAGCTCCTGCTCCTTGTTCCTGCAGGAATTCGAGACATTCTTGAAAGGAGAAGGCTTTGAGAAAGGAGCCGACTGGGTTCGGACCCTCCCTGCCCCCGCCGCCCCCTCCCCAATTTAGCCAAAGCTTCAAAGGTAGAGGAGTTCCCTTTGTGTAATCTCCGCTTTAATTTTTCCCCTGTCCCTTTTTTTTTTTTTTTTTTTCTTTTTCTCTCTTCTCCTTCCCAAGCCCTTCCTCTCTTTTCTTTCAGGGTTTTCTCCCTTCCTCCCCTCTCTTTCTTCTCGACCTCCCGGGATAGAAAGGGCTCGGAAGGGTGAGTCCTTTTTAATTATGGCTGGAGAAGGAGAGAAAAAAAATCCCTCACACGGCTTCTTTCTTGTTTTTTGAGGTGAGACCTGGGAGGTGGGGACAGGAATGTCCTCTGTGCAGAAAGTGCACTGGAGGGTGTCTGCTCCCAGCCTTTCCCAGGGGCTGGCGATGCTCGGGGGGCTGGGGATGCCCTGGGGGGGTCCGAGGGGGCTGTGCGGGCTCCCCAAAGCCCCCCTGGCTGCAGGGGTGATGGGTGCCACCCCCTGCCATCCCAAACCCGCTGGTCCTTGCACTCCAGTCACGACAGAGGGGTCCCATGAGCCGGGCTGGGGGTGGCACTGGGGTGACAGGACTGGTGTTGTCCCCTGGGGAGTGTCCAGGCCAGCCCCGGCAGGTCCCCGGGCTCCTCTGGGTGTCACCGCAGAGCCCTGCAGGGAGGCTGCGAGGGCACGGTGGGGTCAGGCGGCTGCTGCACAGAGGGGAGAAGGAGTTGTGTCCCCCTGGGAATGTGGGAATGCTGCTTGGCCCCATCCCACAGGGCGGGGAGGACAAGGGATGTTCCTGCACATCCTCCAGCCCTCAGTGAGGCTGAAGGATTGTCCTGCACATCCTCCAGCCCTCTGTGTGTCCAGGGGATTGTTCTGCACATCCTCCATCCCTCACTGAATCCAGACGATTGTCCTGCACTTCCTCCATCCTTCTGTCTGTCCAGAGGATGCTCCTGCGCATCCTCCATCCTTCTGTGAATCCAGGAGCTTGTCCTGCACTCCGTCCATCCCTCACTAAATCTAGAGGATTGTCCTTCACATCCTCCATCCCTCACGGTGTCCGCGAGATTGTCCTGCACATTCTACATCCGTCTGTCTGTCCAGAGGATGCTCCTGCACTCCCTCCATCCCTCACTGAATCCAGAGGATTGTCCTGCACCTCCTCCATCCCTCCGGGAGGCTGAAGGATGCTCCTGCACATCCTCCATCCCTTGGCGAGGCCGGAGGCTTGTCCAGCCCACCCTCCATCCCTCCGTGAATCCCGATGATTTTCCTGCACTCCCTCCATCCCTCACTAAATCCCGGGGTTTCTCCTGCCCACCCTCCATCCCTCCCGGAGGCCGCTCCCGCACATTCCCCTTGCTCCATCCCGGCGGCTGCGGCGGGAGGCGGTCGCTGTAGCAACGTGCGTGCGGCGCAGGGGAGGGGATGCTCGGCGCGGGGATGGCTCCCGGCGGACACGCAGCGCTGCCTGCGGAGGGCCATGGGCTCCCCTGAAGGTAGGGCCTGATCCCCCTGTCCCCCCACCCCCAGAACCCCCCCCCCCAACACCCGCTCTGTGCAGGGCGAGGCTTTGAAAGGCGCGGCCGGGACAAGGGGTGACCCGGAGGGGACGGGGGATGTGGCGAGCGTGGCTCGGCTTTCAGCGGCTTCATGAAGCGGTGCGTGCCGCGGGTTGGAGCCCGATCGGGGCGTCCCCGAACTCCTCCCGCCGTCCCTCGTGGGCATCCCGGGCGTTCTGGGCCAGGAGGCCGAGCCCTGGCGGGTGCCACGGCCGGGTCAGGAGCCCGAGCAGCCCCCGGGCGCAGGTGGCGGCCGCCGAGCAGCCGCTGCGATCGTCTTCATGCTTGAAAAACTGGGTTAGGAGCGGGGAGGAGGCGGCCGCAGCCTCGAATTATTCACGGGCACGGTCCCGGGGGGGCGGCTGGAGCCGGCGGAGTCCCCCCGGGCGCGGAGGGACGGGCGGCATGGCGGAGCCCGGGCTGGGATGCTCCAGCGAGCCCAGGCCGGCCCTGGCGATGAAGGACAGGCTGTGACCCCCCCCTCCCCCCCTCCCCCGGGGGCGAATCCCCACCGAGTGCTCTCCTCCGGGCCTGGATCCCCCCGCCCAGATGTGAATCCCCGCGTGTGTTTCCTCCCAGATGCGCGCCCCAGGTGCCCATCCCCGGGCACACCCCACGCTCTGCTTCCCCCTGCGTGTCCAGATGTGCCTCCCCGAGCGCGCACCGCTCCAGATGTGCACCCAGAGGGGTCCGCCAGCCCTTTCCTGAGCCGGGTGGGGGGGAAACTGAGGCAGCAGGGAGCAGAAGCAGCGAGGAGGAGCCCCAGGAAGGGAGCTGCTGTCACCAGGCAGCGCTCCCACACAGAGCCGGGAATAGATCCCGGATCCCGGCGCTGCGGCACCAACGCAGCCCCGCCGCCCCCGGCGGGGTCCGGCCGTGGCTCCGCTCCCGTGCCGGGTGCCGGGATCACGTTCCGAGCGGCTCCAGAGGGATGGAAGTGGCCGCAGCCTCCCTGCCCTGCCCAGCCCTTCTCCCGAACCGGGGCTGGACCGTGACCCCCAGGACGTGGGGGGTTTGGGGTGCGGGGAGCATCAGCTCACCCCTCCAGAGCCCCCAGAGCTTGATTTTCAGCAGATTCCCAGCACCTCCCAGCCCTCCCTGGGCTGCGCTGGTTCCGCGGATGGAAATTCCCGCTGGATTTCCCCTCCCAGCGCAGCCAGGGGTCGGTGCAGCACCCCCAAACCCATCCTGGGGGTCGGGATGGGCGGGAGGTGCCATCCCCCCTCACCTCACCCCACGCTGCCGCAGCCCCGTGAGGTGCTCAGCCCCCGTTTGAGCGGGGCTGGGGGTCCCAAAATCCCCCCGAGGGGCTGCGGGGGCCGCCGCTCCCGATGCCCAGCGGGGTCTGGGGGGGGTGCTGGGGGGTCCGGGCTGTCCTTGGCAGCGGGACAGGCCCGGTCATTGCTGTTTTCCTCCCTCTTTGTGCCGGGGAAGCGGGAGGAGCGGCAGCCAATACTGCTTCGTCATGATGCCGGCTAATTCTCCTCTTGTTGGGAAAGGGACTGAGCCAGCAGCGAGCTGGGGAGAGGCGAGCGGCACCCACGCGGCCACCACCCACCCCCCCCGGGTAGCCACGCATTCCTCCACCCTCCCACCAGCGCTCCACGCAGCCTCCCCCGCCCGCCCAGCCGCGGTTATCGGGCGGCGGGGCTGGCGGGGGGAGATAGGCTCGTTCGCTCGCTCGTTCGCTCGCCCGCTCGCCCGCGCCCCGCTGTCACGCTCTCGGATGAGCCGCAGCCCCGGTAGCCCACGCGCGAGTCGGTGCGAGCCCAGGGCATCCCCCCGCAGCCCCCCGCGGGCGGAGAGATGCGGTGTGCGCGGCCTTAGGTGAGTGAGGGGCTCGGGGGGCACGGGGACACGGCCGGGGGGACACGGGTGGCGGACAGGACGCGGCCGGGGGGTGCTGGAGGGCCGGATCGTCGCCGCCGCTCTTGCCTTTCCCGTCGCTTTTCGGTGTCGCCGGTCGCGGGGGGAGCTCGGGGGAGGGGGGTTTGGAGGTGCCCCATATTTTGTCCCCCACACCCGTTGCAGGGTGGTCGCGGGCATGAGAAGGGCGGGGACATCAGAGGGGGACGCGGGGACAGCGCTGACCCCTCCCTCATCCCCCGGGACACCCCTGTCCCCCTTCCCTGGGGACATTGCCATGGGCACTGCGTGTCCCGAGAGAGGAGGCCGGGACAGCCCGGCCCTTCCCAGCCCCACCTCAGCAGTGAATTTTGTGGAGTCTCAGCGCTGTTTCTGGGGGGGGCACCCCCCACAATCCCACCCCCCCGTGAAGGGGTTGATGCTCCCTGGCCGTGGTGCTCGCGCTTTTTGCGGCGGACACGGAATTTTGGAGCGTCCTAACCCCCCCCCCCCCCCCCCCCCCCCGCCCCGGCAAAGCGTGGAGGGGCCAAATTCCCATCTCCCCACCGCCGGGGAGGATCAGGGGGTGATTTAAGGGGAGAATTTGGGGCGCAAAGCGCGTCCCCCCCAATCTCTTAGCCATGGATGGAGCCGTCTCCCGGGGGGCTGGTTCAGCTCCTGGCTGTGGGCGTGCAGGGTGGGTGGCCAGGCTGGGATAATTCCAGCCTCTCCCAGGCAAACCTGGGCCATCACTTGCCACCTCGGGAACCCCCGGCCACGTCCCAGATGTCCTGTGGGGTGCATGGCGGCCCCATGCGCGATATTGGGGTGCCCAGGCCCCCCACCCCGGGGTACTCAATGCTGGGCAGATCCCTTGGAGGGAGGGGGGGTTTGGGGTGCGGGGACACCCCCAAAGTCCCAGCGGGAGCCCCGGAGGGCGCGGCCTCCTCACACATCCCCAGCGGGTCCCTCCGCGTGCGGGATGAGCAGGCTAATCCCACTTTAATCCCAGATTACGAGCCACGTGAGGCGCGGCCCAAAGCGGGCTGTGGGGTGGCCATCGGGGCAGGGGGGTCGGGTAACGACCCCCCCCCACCGTTATCTCCGGGATTTTTGGGGTTCAGGTCACATCTCCCCACCTCTAAACCTGCCCGGAGCCTCCTGGCCGGGCTGGGGGACACCTGCGTTGGCCCAGATTCCACGGATGGCAGGAAACCGAGGAGGTGGCAACGTGGAAATGTGGAAATGCCTCCTTCATCTCCATCCGCTCCAGGCTGGGTTGGGCGGATTGTTGTTACTCCCCAGCCCCCATATCCACCTCCCATCCGGGGAAACTGAGGCACGGAGCATCCCCGTGCCCACGGCAGGATGCACCGCTCATCCCAGCCATGGAAAAACGCCCGGGGCTGGCAGCTGGTGGCTTTTGAGGCCACCGAGGTCCCTGGGCAGGACGCAGCGGCACGGATGGGCTGTGAATAGCCACGGGGAACGGGAGAAACAGGACCAAAGGAGGAACCGGACACCGGCGAGCCACGGGTCGGGGACCCGCGTGCTCCCCATGGCTCGTCGCTGTCGCGATCAAGTTGCCGGTGGGGCCCCGCGTGTCGCGGTTTCCCCGGTGAGCGGGGAGGATGCTCTGGGATCCGCTGTTTGTTTGGAGGTTGAGGTGGGAGGAGGAGGAGGCTGGGAAGCACCGGACACCGTTCCCAGGGCTGGCGGGAACCGTGTGTTCAGGGAACTTGTGACCCCGGGTGTCACCCCCCCCCCCCCCCCCTCCCCCCCCGTCCCCGCTTTCAGTGCTGGCCGCCAGCCGGGACAGCCGTGCGACAATTCGGGCGCTCGCAGGGAAGGGAAGGGAGGGTGAGGAGGAGGAGGAGGGCGATGGGAGGAAGGCTGGGGGTCCCTTCCCGCTCCCCCTACCCCGGGGCAATGGGGGAGGTTCTCACGTCCTGGCCCCTGGCGCGGGGCCGGGCACTGATGGCTTTGGCGGCTGCGAAAAGTCAAATCCGGATTTCCTCGGGGTGGGGAGGAGGGAACCGGCCTCTTCCCGCGGCAGCACAGCCCTGTTTCCCCCGGCACGGGGGGGACCGGCACCCCTCCATCTCCGTGAGCCCCGCCAGCACGTGTCTTGTCCTTCCGTCCGTCCATCCATCCTCCATCCATCCTCCATCCATCCATCCATCCATCCATCCATCCATCCATCCATCCATCCATCCATCCATCCATCTCTCTCCCTCTCCCCACGCTCCCTGCCCATCTCTTCTCCTTCCCCGCCCCTTGGGTCCCCTCAGCATCGCCCTGACAGGGGGACAAGCTGTGTCCTCCCCCTTCCCCCCCATTCCTGTCCCCTCCTGGCCAGGAAAATCCCAAACACGCCGAGCCGCCCTTATCTTGGCCCACGCGGGAGACCTGGCAGCGGATCCGCGGGGAGATTGGAGGTTGCCATGGGGAACGCGGGGCGGTGGCTCCCTGCCTGCTCACGATAAGCTGTCCCCGGGTCCCCAGAGCGTGGGGAGGGGCAGGGGGGGGACCGTGCCCGAGGTGGTTGCGCAGCCCTGGCACCCCTCGCCAGTTTTGTGGCGTCTCTCGGCACCCCCGGCTCGGGTTTATTTTCTTTCCCCGCCCTCGGCCGCATCCACCCGGCCCCGCACCCACTCCCTGCTCCTGTTCTCCGCCATCGCATCCATCTGCTCGCTGTCACCGCGTCCCCGCCGGTGTCCCAAGCGCCCTGGAGCGCGACCGGAGGGCGAGGGGCAAGGCTGGAAAGTGTGAGCTCATGGCTGTGCCCTCCCGGACAATGCCACCCTTGTGCCGAGCCGGGGGTGCCCACCCCATCGGTCCCGGCTCCCCTGGGAGGGCGGGGAGGTGCTGGGGGTGGGATTCAGCGCGTTAAAACCCGTCCCAGTGGCAAATCTGGGGGTTCTTTGTGGCGGCGGGGGGGTGGTCTCAAGGTGGAGGGGGGGGGGGGGGGAACACGGATCTCCCTCCTCTCGCCCCCGGCAGCCCCCAGGGATGATCCCGGGTTTCTCAGCTCTGTTTCCGCTCCGTCTCCGCATCCCACGGGAGCGATTTCTGCTCTCATGGGAGCCGTGGGGCTGGGGGACAGCAGGGTTGGTGTCCCCAGGGGCGGTGCCACCCCCCTCACCCCCGTGCCCAGCCCGCAGGGTCGGGACTCAAGGCCGGAGCTTCGCACGCTTCTGTCGCTGTCATTGCTTTTCCCAATTCCCTCCCTCCCGAAAGGAGAAGTTTGGAGGAGAATGGGGAATTTTCCCCTTTGTGTGCGGCATTGTGGGTTTAGAGCCCCGAGGCCCGGGGGCTGTGGGGGGCTGAGCCCGTCCCGCTGCCGCTGGAGCCTTCTCGAGGCCGAGGGACAAAAGGGCGTCACTGCCGCTGCTCCAGCACCGTCAGCAGCCACCGGGCAGCGACACCGGGCAGGGGACAAGCGGCAGGCGCGGAGGGACCGCGGGGACAACGTGGGGACAACGAGTGGCTTCGGTCACCCTGCGAGTCACCGTCACCTCTGTGCTCTGCTTGCAGAGGGACCCCCCGAGCCCCAGCCCGGTGTCGGCGCCCAGAGGGATGTGGAGCCACAGAGGCAGCGGTGAGTGGGGTGTCCCACGGCTGTCCCCCGCCTGGGGGACGGTGGCAGCTCCTGGCAGGCCTGTCCTGCTGCCAGCAGGGCAATGTTTGGCACTGGGGACGTGTGTGGGGGGTGCAGGGCTCATCCCCGTGCCAGGAGGGCGGTGGGAGGGGGGACCCCCACCCCGGGGGGTGCTCTGTGCCCACCTGGCAGTGCCCAGAGCCCGCTGTCCCCACAGGACCCTGTGACTGACACACCCCGGCTGCCCACAGCTGAATGGAAAGACTGCAGAAGGTAACGGGGGGCTGGGGAGGGTGCTGGGGGTCCAGAACAGGGTGTTGGGGGTTCAGGAAAGGTGTTGAGATAGAGAGCAAGGTGCTGAGATGAGGGTGTTGAGATAGGAGCAGGGAGGTCCGTGGATGGGTGCTGGGGGTCCGAGTAAAGTTCTGGGGGTCCTGAATAGGGTGCTGGGGGTCCAGGAAAGAGTGTTGGGGGTCTGAGCAGGATGTTGGGGGTACAGGAAAGGTTCTGGGGGTTCAGGTAGGGTGCTGGGGGTCCTGGGAGGGTGTGGGAGAATGGGGAGCACTGCAGGTAAGGAAGGGACACGGGGCTGGTGGCCAAGGGCTGGGGCTGGTGGCCAAGCTCATGGGCAGTCATGGGCTGCTGTTAGCAGGGCCTCGCCTTCCTCCTCCTCCTCCTCCTCCTCCTCCTCCTCCTCCTCCTCCAGCCCAGCCTGGCAGCACCATCTAGTGGCAGCTTGTCCTGGCCAAGCCCGCGTCCCCTCCCTGCCCTCCCAGTGCCCATCCCCGTGCCCATCCCCATCCCCCGAGAATCTGGGATCCACTTCGGTGTCCCCTGGGGCCCCTGCCATGCCCCGAGCACACCCCTGAGCCCCTTCCTGGCTTAAAATCTCCCCTTTTCCATCCAGCAGCCACTGACCTCCCCTGGGAGTGTCTGCTCTTCCCGTGGATCCAGCGTTCCTGGCTCTCCCTCCAGCATCGTGGTAAGAACCATTCCCTAAATCCATGGGGTCGGGATGTGTGTCCCCCAAACCCTCCTCATTCCCAAAAATCTCTTTCCGCACCCCAAATGCATCCCTAAATCCATGGGGTCGGGATGTGATCTCCCCCGCCGAACCCTCCCCATTCCCAAAAATTCCCTTCTGCACCCCAAATGAAGTTGTTTTCTCTTCCTTCCAGGCCAAAATGGACAACGAGGTCCTGGGGTACAAGGACCTGGCTGCCATCCCAAAGGACAAAGCGATCCTGGACATTGAACGTCCCGACCTGATGATCTACGAACCCCATTTCACCTACTCGCTCATGGAGCACGTGGAGCTGCCCCGGAGCCGGGAGGTGAGGGAGAATTCCTTGGGGTTTTTTTGGAGAATCCCACCTGGATAGAAGGATCACAGAGCTGGGGCTGCTGGTGTGAAATCCCAGCATAAAAAAGCCTAAAATTCATTAAAATCCATAGTAATTCACGACAGCCCCTGAAGGGTATTAAAATAGTTAAAATTCATTTTAGAAATGTTAAAATTAATGAAATTCTTGCTTTCTGCAGCGCTCTCTGTCTCCCAAATCCATGTCTCCTCCTCCATCTCCGGAGGTGAGGACGGGCACTGCTGGGGCTGTGGGAGGAGGGGGGGTATTGGGAATTGGGGAGGGGTCTGACTGATCCGGGGTCCCATTTTCCCGCAGGTCATCCGGGAGTGGCTGGAGAGCCGCCCCCCCAGCAGCACCCCGCTGCCCCCCTCGCGCCAGGGCACGGCCCCCACCCGCAGCAGCGTCCAGCACTTCCACCGACCCGGTACCGCCCCCCCGGCACCCCAAAACGGGACCCCAGCACTGCCTGAAACACCCAGAGTGTCCTGGAGCCTCTTCCCAACCCCATGAGACCCCAGCCCCAATCCCATGAGCTCCTGATCCCATGAGCTCCCTCCCATCCCTGAGCCACCCAGACTGTCCTGGACCCTCTTCCCAGCCCCACGAGTTCCCAATCCCAACCCCGTGAGTTCCCAATCCCGACTCCCTGTGCTCCCAACCCCATGAGATCCCATCCCCAGTCCCATGAGTTCCCGTTCCCAGCCCCACGAGTTCCCAATCCCAACCCCACGAGTTCCCAATCCCAACCCCACGAGTTCCCAATCCCAACTCCATGAGCTCCCAACCCCACGATCTCCCATCCCCCAACCCCAAACCCATTTTTCCTTCCAGAGACCGACACGACAGAGCTCAACATTTACAAGAAACCCCCGATCTACCGGCAGAAAGGTGAGTGGAGGGGGGGGGGGGTCTCTCCCATGGGATGGGGTATCCCAGGACGCTGCCTCACCCCCCCTGTGCCCCCCACCCCAGACCATCATTCCAGTGCCCACCACGGGAAGCATCTCATAGAGGACTTGATCATCGAATCCTCCAAATTCCCGGCGGCGCAGCCCCCGGATCCCAACCAGCCCGCCAAGATCGAGACCGACTACTGGCCCTGCCCGCCGTCCCTGGCCGTCGTGGGTAGGTGGGAACTGTGGGGTTTTCCCTCCTGGAGACCCCAGGGAGGGCCGGGAATGGCTGGAATTCTGTCGCTTTTCCCACAGAGACGGAGTGGAGGAGGCGGATGGCGTCCAAGAGAGGGGAGGAGGAGGATGAGGATCTAACGGAGGAGATGAAGAACCTGCGGGAGCTGCAGAGGCAGGAGCTGAGCAAGGTCAGGGGGCAGGGTGGCGGCTCTTGAGGGGCTGGGGATGCGCTGGCACCGGTCCCAATGTGTGTCCCTTCGTTCCCAGGTCACCTCCAACCTCGGGAAGCTGATCCTGAAGGAGGAGATGGAGAAGTCTCTCCCGATCCGGAGGAAAACTCGCTCGCTGCCGGACCGGACGCCTTTCCACACGTGTGAGTGGGATTGTTCTCCCTGAATGCTCAACCTTCCCCTCCTCATCTCGGGCTGCCTGTACCCCTCTGGTATCCCCCAAACCCCACCTGTACCTCCCAAATCCTGCCTGAACCTCCCAAATCCCACCTGAACCTCCCAAATCCTGCCTGAACCTCCCAAATCCCACCTGAACCTCCCAATTCCTGCCTGAACCTCCCAAATCACACCTGAACCTCCCAAATCCTGCCTGAACCTCCCAAATCACACCTGAACCTCCCAATTCCTGCCTGAACCTCTCAAATCCCCCCTGAACCTCCCAAATCCCACCTGAAACTCCCAAATCCCTGCCCATCCTTAAAGGTCCTTTCCCATCCCTGCCCATCCCTCCCTGTGCCTAAAGGTCCCTAAAGGTCCCTAAAGGTCCCTAAAGGTCCCTGACGTCTCTGCCTCTCTCCCAGCTCTCCACACGAGCTCCAAGAGCTCTTCCCTCCCCGCCTCCGGCCGGAGCACCCTCACCCGGGTAAGCGGCTGTCCCTGTCCCCCCACCCTGCCGGGGTCACCCCCAGTCCGCTCGGGGGTTTGGGGTGACCCCTCTGACCCTGTCCCTGTCCCCCCGCAGCTGCAGTCGGCAGAGTTCGGCTCGGCGGGGAGCGAGAAGGGCAGTCCTGGTGCGGATCAGGGCGTGGAATGGGGGTGTCCCGGGAATGTGGGGGTGTCCCGGGAATGTGGGGGTGTCCTGGGGATGTGG
Organism: Cinclus cinclus; assembly: GCF_963662255.1. NCBI lineage: Eukaryota > Metazoa > Chordata > Aves > Passeriformes > Cinclidae > Cinclus > Cinclus cinclus. The sequence continues at coordinate 3,582,780 of NC_085074.1, read as the reverse complement.
GGGTGTCCCTGGGAGAGTGGAGGTGTTCCTGGGAGTGTAGGGATATCCTTGGGAGTGTGGGGGTGTCCTGGAAGGATGCTGGAATATCCTGGAGGGATGTGGGGATGCCCTGAAGATGTGGAGGTGTCCTAGGGGATGTCCCCAGGAATTTATGGGGGTGTCCTGGGAGTTGTGGGGGTGTCCTCATGGACTGGGAGTGGTGGGACAAGCTCGGGCTCATCAGGAATGTGGGGGTACCTGTGGGGGTCCCCGGGCTGAGCCCCGCTCCTCTCTCTGTCCAGCCCTGCAGGTAAGAGCTCACCTGGCTGCGTACACCGAGACCCAGCGAGAGGGTGACGTAAGGGGGAGGGGGGGACGGGCACCGGGGGCACCCTGGAGGGGGGAGGGAGGGCGTGGCACCCTCCCCTCCCCTCGACCCCTCTTCAGGTGGGAGAAATCCTCCCTTTTTGGGGGTGGGGGGCCGGGCTGACCTCAGGTTTTGGCCCCCCCCCCCCCCCCCCCCCAGAACGGCCAGCGCGGGCGCATGGACAGAGGGAACTCCCTGCCCAGCATGCTGGAGCAAAAGGTGAGCGGGGCTGGGGGGCTTGGATGGGCTTGGGGGGGCTTGGAAGGGGCTGAGGGGGGGCTCTCCGAGGGTCTCACAGCCCCTTTTGCAGATCTACCCCTATGAGATGCTGATGGTGACGAACCGAGGCCGCGTGAAGCTCCCGCCAGGCGTGGACAGGACCAGGCTGGAGGTGGGGGCTGTGCCAGGTTCGGGGCGGATCCGGGAGGGGTCCGTGCACTCTGTCACCATGCTCTGTCCCCTCCCTGCAGCGCCACCTGTCCCCCGAGGATTTCCTGAAGGTGTTCGAGATGCCGCCGGAGGAGTTCAGCAAGCTGGCCCTGTGGAAGCGCAACGAGCTGAAGAAGAAAGCCTTCCTCTTCTGAGCCTTCCTCGGGCCCAGCTCAGTCCGTGTCGCGCCGTGTAACCGCTTTAGGGCTCTCAGCCGGTTTTTATTGGGGTCCTCTCCCCCTTTCCCCGCGCCCCCCAGCCCCCCAGTTCTGCCCCCCTCACCCCACTCCTCCTGCAGGGAACGGGACCGGGGGTAGCTCGAACCTGCCTGGCCGCAGGGTGATGGGGCTGGGGCACGGTTCAGCCAGGACGGGAGGTTTGGGGAGGGGTCTCTGGGCTTTGTGCCCCCCTTTTCTCCCCACCCCAGGAATGTGCCTGGCTCTGCTTTCGCCCGGCTGGGAGCGCGCTGGCTCCACTGGGGGGGCACTGGGGGGCTCCCCTCCTTCCTGGGGGTCCGCTGCCCCCCACCCCTCCCAGCCCGGGGTGCCCCTGTGCCCCCCCAAGGTGCCCCTGTCCCCCACCCTGAGGCTTTCTGGGGGCCGACACTGCCAGACCGATGTTCTCCCGGCACAAATCCCACCTTACCCCCCTGAAGCCCCCCAGGTTTGTCCCCCCCACTCACCCCCGGTCCCTCCTGTGCCAGGTGCCGCAGAGAGGACCCCGAGGACACTGCCAGACCCTCCCACCCCAGCTCCGGGCTGGGCAGAGGGGCAGGGGGAGCACCCTGGGGGTGGCAGAATTGGGGTGGGGGGTCCCCGGGGCAGCTCCTGGTGCATTTCCAGGTGCGGGTGTGGTTGGGGAGGGGGCACTGGGGAGATGATTTGGGAGTACAGGAGGGCACTGGGGCGATGATTTGGGAGTACAGGAGGGCACTGAACTGGGATGTTGAACTGAGGCGACAGACTGGAGCAGGGCACGGCTCGATGGGCGCCGTGGCCACTCACCGGGGGCCGGGCATTGCCCCCGTCCCCTCCCGGCCGCTCGGACAGGGCTCGGCACCGGGCAGCACCTTCCCTTCTCACCTTCCCTCCCCCTCCAGGCACATATTTTGGGCAGGACCCCTCTCTCCCCGCACTCCCCCCGCCCCTCCAAGCTCCCCGGTTTTTGTTTCCAGCCACTTTCCAGCCGCTAGACCTTGTTGGGATGTAAAGAATGTAATTTATCGGGAATTCACTGGCCCATACTTGCCTTTCACTGCTACAAACGACATATCTATAAATATATATATAAACATGGGTTGTTTTCGGACTGGACTACAGTGATTCACTTTCTCTGTTTTTGTTAGAGTTTATTTTATTTGCTGGTGTCGGAGAATCCGCGTGAGAGTGATTTTTTGCTTACAATTAAAGGTGAAATGGCTTTATCCCGCCCGGCTCCGCAGCTTTGCTTCTCCCCGCTCCTTCCTCCAAAAATCCCCCCGGACCCGCGCCGTGTCCCCGAGCCCGGGTCCCTGCAGATGGCGGTGGTGCTCCGAGGAGGATGCGGAGCCTTCCCCGCCTTCCTCCCGCCCCGGCCGGGCTGTGCTGGGGGCCCGCAGGGCGTGTGCGAGCCGAGCCGAGCCGAGCCGGGCCGGGACAGCGCTGTCCCGGTCCCGGTCCCGATCCCGATCCCGATCCCGATCCAAATCCCGACTCCGATCCTCATCCTGATCTCGGTCGTGATTCCAATCTCGACCCCAATCCCGATCTCCATCCTGGTCCCGATCCCAATCCCGCCCCCGATCCGCATCCCGATCCCAATCCCAATCCCGCCCCCGATCCGCATCCCGATCCCAATCCCTGTCCCGCCCCCGATCCGCATCCAGATCCCGATCCCGATCCCAGCCCCGATCCCAGCCCCGATCCCGGTCCCGGTCCCGGTCCCGATCCCGATCCCGATCCCGATCCCGGTCCCGATCCCGGCGCGATGTGAGCACTCCCGCACCATGTCCCGGCAGCGAGGTACGGGGGCTCCAGAGGGATGCGAGGCTGGGGGGACACAAACCTAAAAAAGAAGGGGCGGAAAGAGGGTTCAGTGTTTGGGGATGCACACGAGGGTGCGGCTAGGTGTTGGGTGCCCGTGGGAAAAGGGGGTTCGGGAAAAGGGGATCGGGTGAAAAAGGGGGTGCTGGGAGGTGCGGGGGCTGCAGGATGGGTGCTGGAGGGAAAGGGATGAACCTGAGGGGACAAGGAGGGACGAGGTGTCACCCCGGACTTTAGGAGTGCCATGGCAGGGCGGGGGGTGGGACAGCGCCTCTTCCAGCGCCCTCCCCAGGGGTAATTTGGGGGTGCAAGAGCCGTGGGGGGAGCGTCCCCACCCTGCAGCCGTGGCCTGGAGCCTCCGCACATGACGAGTCACGCTGTGGCCGCGAGCAGCTCCCTGCAGCCTCCTCTGAGTCATCCCGAGCTGGGCCAGAGCCACCCCCGGGGGTCCCCGGGTCACCCCCACACCCCCGCACCCCTCATGGCACGGATCAAACCCCTCCTGGACGCCGGGCGGAGGCGCCAACCCCAAAATCGCAGCCGTGAATGGCATCACCCGGGCACCGCGCGTTCCCATGGCATCCCTGGAGCCGCCGCGTCCTTCCTCCTCCTCCTCCTCCTCCTCCTGCGAGGATGAGGAGGCGGATGGCGCGAAGATGAGGATGCCACACGTCCCGGAGGAGAGGGCAGCTTTGCTAGGAGACGTTCTGAGTGTTTTTGGGGGGCGTTTTCCTCCCGCCCTGCAGAGCCAGGCAGATGTTTTCCATCCCGGCCGCTTTCCCTTGGCACGGCAGCAGGCAGCGGGCACGGGGCCAGGGCTGAGGGTAGCCCCTTTGCCCGCCCTGTGGGCACAGCTGGGCACAGCTGGGCACAGCTGGGCACGGATCGCTGCCCCACCGAGGGCACCGCGGTCGGGGGGAGCGCAGGGGGGGCTGCAGCGAGGGCAAAAGGGTGAACGGACGGAGATGTCATTGCCCAGGAATTCGGCCTGGGCGGAGGAGAGGAGAAAGGGAGGGAGGGGAAGAGCCAGGCCCGCTGCCCAGCGGGGACAGTCCCCGTGTGCCCCACACCGCCCGCAGGTCCCTTCAGCCAGCCCCTGCCTCGCCCCCCCACCCCCGATTTTCCCGCTGGGAGCTCTTTCCCCCTTTCCCCTCCCCGGTTTCCAGGGAAATCCAGATGTTTGGGCCCAGCTCCGGCGCTGTTCAGCCGGACCGCGCTGCCAGATGTTTCCTCTCCCTCCGGGCAGGGTGTGTGCTCCCCGTCCGGGGACACGCAGAGGGGACAGGGGTTCCCCCCCGTGCCCGCACCTCCGGGGGAGGGGGCTTCTGGAGCACGCGTGGCAGTGGGAGCTCCTTTCCCCTCCTCACCCAGGGGGTCCAACCTTCTTTTTGGGGTGCACTGCATCCCTGCCAGCCCGGAGAAATGAGGGGTTCGGGGAAGTGGGGGGGTCGGGGTCATCTGGGGCTTTGCAGGAGGAGCATCCCGGCTGGACGTGGCTTCACTGGGACTGTCCCTTTCCAGTTGGGAAATGGCAGGGGGTCCCGAGGAGGGATCGTGATGGTCTGGGGGCACCAGGAGGTGCTGGGTTCCCACAGCGGGTCTGGAATGCGGGATCCCAGCAGGAGCGGGGCCGTGCAAAGCAATTCCAGATGCGCGGCAGGAAGGAGCCTGGGGAGAGCCGGGCAGCGACCCCGGGGGTCTCAGGGACATCTGCCCGCTCCTGCGGTGGCAGCTGGAGGTGCCCAGGACGAGAGAGCCCCGCGGGAGCGGGCAGAGGGGACAGAGAGCGGGTGTTCCTGCTCTGCAACACCTGCACGGACCCCCGGACCGCCCCCACTGGGGACACGGGGACCCTCTCGCCGTGCCCGGAGTCTCTCGGGGGAACCACGGGGTGGGGGCGGTGCTGTCCCGTTGTCCCCGCTCCGGACACAAAGCAGCTCCTTGTCCCTCTCTGTCCTCCCTGTCCCTGTCCTCGGAGGGGGCGGTGGTGAATGCCCAGCGTTTCAGCCTTCATCAGCTGCTCCAGGCTGCCAGGACTCCTCTTCCTCCTCCTCCTCTTCCTCCTCCTCCTCCTCCTCCTCCTCCTCCTCCTCCTCCTCCTCCTCCTCCGCACGTGGAGGAGCAGCACCAGCGCAGCCCCGCCGGCCCAACCGGGAACAAACCGGCCCTGTGAGGGCACACAGAGGAGCCTTCATCCCTGCAGGCCCCCCTCCTCATCCTCCCCCGGTGACCCCGGGTTTGTCAATGGCCGGATTGTTCCCCGCCCGGGGCAGGGCAGGGCCGGTGGGGCCGGGCACGTACTCGCCATGGCATCGGGGATCCCCCAGTGCGGGGGGCAGGGATGGGGACCCCCTGCCCACACCGTCCTCTGGAGGGCTGTCCCCGTCCCCTGCAGACCTGGACAAGCTGCTGTCGGACCTGCGGTCCTTCCTGCTCATCCTGGACCGCGAAAGCCTCAGCGCCGCAGCTCGGGCCAAGAAAAAATCCGTGTCCGACCTCCTGTCCCGGCTGCAGAGCCCGCCGTGTGAGTGCGGGTCTGGGGGCGGGGGGGAGCCCCCGGCCGGTGCCCGGTGGGCAGCGGGGCAGGCTCGGGGAGCGGGGCCGTGACCCGGCGCTCCCCCCGCAGCAGAGGATGCAGAGTACATGATCATGCGCTGCCTCTCGCCCTCCCCTGGGACCCCGCAGGGCCGGACCAGCCCGGGTGAGTCCCACGCTCCCCCACCCACCCCATCTCCTCCTCCTCCACGCGTGGTTTGGGGGTTTCCCGGAACCCCTCAGCACCCCGATCCTGTTTTTCCCGGTAGGATCCAGGACGGAGGATGCAGCGGGAGGCAGAGCCTGCGAGTGCCTCCCGGGCAGCGCCCTGAGCCTGCACGGAGGGGTCAGAGCGGGGCCGGGGGGCTCTGGGAGCTCAGCCAGGGGCACGGGGAGGGGGGTCTGGGCACGTCAGGGATGGAACCGGTGGCCCAGGGGGCGAGGGTCCAACCAGATAAAAAGTTCTTTGGCAGAGCCCCCCGGCAGTGACTTGGGGACCCTGCGAGCTTCCCCCGAGGGGCAGCACCTTTGGAACACCCCTTGTATCCCCAGAACAAAGTGCCGGGCGTCCCCCCGTCCCCCTCAGCCGATGACTCCTACGAAGACGCCGAATGCCCCAGCTACGGCAGAACCGGTGAGGTCTCCCTGCGACCCCTCCCCAGCACCCTCGTACCCCCCGCCCTGACCCCATCCCGGCTCCCAGGCGGTGGCGACAGCGACAGCAGCCACTACGAGTCGTACGGAGAGGAGGAAGAGGAGGAGGAGGAGGGGGTGACGGACCGGGCCAACTACCTGCGCTGGCCATTGGCCACCAGCGCCGAGCCCGAGCCCCCCGGGCGCCCCGAGGCGCAGCTCTGCGGCTTCCTCTGGAGGAAGCGCTGGCTCGGGCAGTGGGCGAAGCAGCTCTTCATAGTCCGGGAGCACGTGCTGCTGGTGAGGGGCTGGAAAAGGAGGATGGAAAAAGGGATGGAGGGTGGGAAAGGGGCCCCGTGCCCCTCCCCCCCCCCCGACCCCGCCGTGTCTCTCCCAAGTGTTTCAGGTGCGCCGCTGACCTGCAGCCGGTGCTGGAGCTGGACCTGCGCGGCTGCCGGGTCACCTACAAGGACAAGAGGGGCAAGAAGATGCCCCACGCCCTGAAGGTGACAGGGACGGCCGGAGAAGTGCTGGTCATCGGCTTCCAGAGCCGGCAGCAGGCTGAGGACTGGAGGAAGGTTTGGAGGTGTTGCAGCCGGGCAGGAGTGGGGTGGGAAGGGGAAATGGGCGCACAGCTCTGCTCCCGTGCTCCAGGGAGGGAGGGGCTGGGGATGATCCTGTCTGTCCCCAGTTCCCTTCTCGGGGTTGTGTGGAGCCTTTCGGGACGGGGATCTGGAGGCCGGGGTGCAGCGCTGCCCGTTTCCCCCGGCAGGTGATCGAGGAGGTGAGCAGCGATGCCCCGAGCGGGCTGGCAGCCCTCAGTGTCCCCGCGTCACCTCCCTCGAGGCTCCGCAGGGTGAGTTTTGTCCCCCGGGAAACGCAGGAATGGCGCCGGGTCAGGAATACACCCCAATCTCACATGCTGGTGTCCTTCTGGGGAGGGGGTCAGGGTGCAAAACCCACAGATATGGGGCTCCCCTCACCCCCACTCTCATCCGGCCGCATCCCAGCTCGGCAAAGAGGAAGAGGAGGAGGAGAATCGCTCCCGGCAGAGCCCTGCCCGCAGCCCGCGGCCCGGAGAGGATGCCAAAGGAGGTGAGGGGTGCGAGGGGACGGGGTGAGGGGGGTCCTGCCGGGTCGTGCCCGCTGACGGGGGGTGCCCGCAGGGTTCCTGGCGGTTCGGCTGCGCGGGCGCTGGCAGCGCCTGTGGTGCGCGGTCCGGCACGGAGCCCTGCGCATGTTCCCGGAGCCCGGCGCTGCCCAGCGTCCCGTGTGTGCCCTGCGCCTGGACGGCTGCGAGGTGTCCCCCGGGGCGGCCGCTGGGTCACCCCAAAACCTCCGGATCCGCATCGCTCAGCGCGGCCGAGAACTCGCCCTGCTGCAGGTGAGTGATGGGTGAGGCACCCCAGTGTCCATCCCTGGGGGCATCCCCTGAGCCCAGACCCTGCCCCAGTGACACCCCGTGAGCCCAGACCCTGCCCCGGGGGCACCCCCTGAGCCCAGACCCTGCCCCAGTGACACCCCCTGAGCCCAGACCCTGCCCTGGGGGCACCCCCTGAGCCCAGACCCTGCCCCACTCCAGGCCTGTTCGGATGAGGAGAGGGAAGCTTGGCTGAAGACCCTGCAGGCCAGGGGAGGAGTGGAGCCAAAGAAGGGCAATGGGCCCCCCCCAAGACCCCCCAGGCCGAGCAGCCGTCCTGCTGCCGGGTAAGGACTTTGGCCACCCCCAGCCCTCCCTCTCTGCTGTGGGGTGTGGGAAATAATGGGATCCCCTCCTGCTTGCAGGGGGCTGCTGCTACGTCGTGTCCCGACCCCCAACACCTACATGGACGATCCCTTCGGGCAGCCCCCGCCAGCTGAGACCCCCAAACATCTCTACTCCAACGCGGAGCGGCTGCAGCAGCTGGTAACCTCTGCTGGTGCCCTTTGACCCCCACTCGTGACCTCCACGGTGGGGGGATCCACCCCCACTGCCCCCTTGCCCACGGGCTTCACCATCCGCTCGCCCACGGGCTTCTCCCGGGTTTCCTCCCGCAGCAGCAGAGCCTGGACCGGGCAGCGCAAGGGCAGCGCAGGAGACCCGTGTCTGCCCTGCCCACCTGTGCCAGCCCCGCCCCGGGCAGTGCCCGGCCCTCGCGGGCAGGTGAGAGGGGCTGGCTGCTCCAGCCGGGATGTGCCCACATTGCCCAGCTCTGAGTGTTGGGATGGAGGCTGTGGTGCCCACGAGAGTTGGGATTTCTGTGTCCTTCCCCTGCCCTTCCTCCCCAGAGTTCCTCCTCTTCCTCTTGATCATCCTTCCCCTGCCCTTCCCCTCTTCCCTTCCCCCTGACCCTCCTTTCTCTTCCCTTTCCTCAATGCCCTTTCTCTTCCCTTCCTCCTCACCCTCCCTCCTCTTCCCTTCTTCCTGATCATCCTTCCCCTGCCCTTTTCCCTGCCCTTTCCTCTCTTCCCTTCCTCCTGACCCTCCCTCCTCTTCCCTTCCTCCTCAGCACCACCGGTGGCTCTCCGGGCCAGGCCTGCCAGCGCACAGCTGCCAAAGGACAACCCCAACCTCCAGAGCAGGGATTTCTCCCTTTCCCAGCACACCCTGACACTGCCCCAGAGGAAGGGGACACGGGATGGACTCGATGTCCTCGTGGGTAGGAGCATGGAGAGGCTCCGGTCGGTGCCGGACACTGCCCGGTCCCGGCCGGAGCAGCCGGAGGGGTTGAGGGGTACCCGGGCTTAGCAGCGTTCCCGCTGTCCTTGCAGGGAAAAAAGCCTTTCCCAAGCTGGAGGAGAAGGTGGAACAGCTGGAGAGAGCGTGCCACGTGAAGGGCAGGCTGAAAGCCGGCTCCGAGATGAACCTGCTGGCCCTCGGCAAGTCACTCAAGGGTCGCATCGCTGCCACCCCCAGCTCGGCCGGCTCCGAGGTGGGGGACACCGGAGAAGGCGTGAAATGCGGGGAGAGCGAGGTATGGGGAACACTCCTCAACCTTTTCTGCGCTGTTTTTCCCTCAGGGTTCATTTGTCAGGCCGCTGCTGAAGCGCACCACGTCCGCCCGGAGCGCGCTGAGGCCGCCCCCGTCCCCGCTCATGGAGGGGAAGGGAAATGTGATGCAGAAGACGAAGGTAACGCCAAAATCCGGGGCAATGTGAAGCGTTTAGGTGATCCCACTAGAAAATGAGGGATTTATCCCCCCCACCCCATCAATTTATCCAGGAGTGGGAGATGAAATCTGCGATGTGACCACGGAGCGGGGACTCTCGCAGAGAGCACCGGGCTGCGCGTGGATCGTGCAGGACCGGCCTGGATCCAGCCTGGAATTTGACTTTTATCCATCAGTATCAACGCTACAACTACGCACATCTATTTTTTTATATCCAGATATATCGGTACACACATATCAGCTCTCCACCCGTGGGTTTCCAGTCTCTCCCCGCTGCATCCCACCCATCCCAGAACCTCGTTTTTGGGTGCAAATTTGCGGTACAACTTCAGGAGCTGCTGGCTCTGTCCCCAGCCTATCAGCAGTACCCCAATCCCCCTCCCAGGACCCCAAATTTACAGGGATGGATGAACCCTGGATCCAGCAGTTGTGGGGGATGCAAATTTGGGAAGAATCCGATTGTCCATTCCCTGGAATCAGCGGGACCCGGGCTGGGCCCTGGGTGGTTTTCCATCAGCTGTGCTTGTCAGGGCTTGGTTTTAATTGGAGAAATGTTATTTTTTTTAAGGATAAAAAAAAAAAAAAGTCACAAAACTTGGGTTGTGCTGCGGGAAAGGCTGAGCTGGGAATGGGGTGTCCTTGTCCTTGTCAGTGTGGGATCCATCCCCGTGCAAGGGGTTTGTGGGGTCAGTCCTGATCCCAGAGAAAGAGCCGTGGGGTCAAAGCCGACTCCGGTGAAGGAATTTGTGGGGTCCATCCGGGGTGGGTTGATGCCCCCCCTGGTGTGTGGGGTACATCCCCATCCAGGTGCAAGGAGTTTGTGGGGTCAATCCCGACCCCAGAGAACAAATTGGTGGGGTCAGTCCCCATCCCAAAGAAGGAGGTTTTTGGGGGTATCCCAATCCCAGTGCAAAAAATTTGTGGGGTCAATCCCGATCCCAGTGAAGGAGTTTGTGGGGTCAGTCCTGACCCCCTGAAGGAATTCTTGGGATCCATCCAGGATGAGTTGATGCCCCCCCTGTTGTGTTGGGTCCATCCCCATCCAGAACTGCTCCTCTCGGAACAATTTTAGGGCTAAGGCACCTTCCCAACTCCTCCGTCCTCCACCCTCGTCCCTCCCTTCCCGCCCCGATCCCGCCCCGATCCCTCCGGAGCCGGAGCGGAGCCGCCGGGGGAGGGGGGGAAGGGAGCGGCGGGGGCGGTGCCAGCGGAGCGGGGCGGGACCGGGAGCGGCGGGACCGGCGGTGGGGTCGGGACCAGAACCGGGACCGGGACCGGGACAGGGACAGGGACAGGGAGCGGGACCAGAACCGGGAGCGGGACCGGGAGCGGGGGTCCCAGCCATGCTCAGCCGTCTGGGAGCGCTGCTCCAGCAAGCGGTGGAGACGGTGAGCGGGGCCGGGAGGGGACACGGGAGGAACGGGACCGGAACCGGGACCGGAACCGGGACCGGGAGTGGGGGACTCCCTGACCCTGATCCCGCTGTGAGCAGCGGGAGCCCAGCGTGGACCTGCTGGAAGCCTTCATCGAGCACTGGAGGGGCATCACCGGCTACTACCTGGAGACCACAGGTGAGTGGAGTGCGGGGAGAGGGTCCCCGTGCATGCGATCCTTTTTTTTTTCCTGGGATTTGGATCCTTTTATTCCCCGGGATGGGGTCTCTGCAAAGTGGGAACAAAGTCGTTGTGGTGTGGGAACTGAGTCCTCGTGTCCTAGGAGAGGAACTTGTATCCTAAAATAGGGTGTCCTAAAAATGGGAATGAGGTGTCTGTGCCCAAGGAGGGGGAGTTGCTGTGCTCTAGGAGGGGACCCCATTCCCTGGGACATGATCCCATATCCTGGGAGGGGACCGTGTGTTCTGGGAGAGGGTCCCTGTGTCCCAAAACAGGGGCCCCGGCCTAGGAATAAGATACCTGTGCCCTGGGGCAGGGTTAGGGGACATGTCCCGGGACAGGTCCCCATGTCCTGGAACCGGACCCCATGTCCCGGGACAAAGCCCTACACCCTGGGACGGGACCCCATGCCCCGGGGACAGGACCCCAGTGCACTGTGGCTGCCCTGGCACACGGGGACAGGGCAGGGGACACCCTTTTCCCAAACCCAGGCAGGATTTATCCAGCCGGGATGCTGTGCCCTGCCCGTGCCCGACCCCCTGGCACCGCGGTGGGACCAGCGGGTTCGGCAGGGTGGGGACAGCGCCGGCACAAGCTGGGACACATCCCTTTGGGAAGGCTAAAACCGAGCCGGGAGAGCTCCGGCCCCGATTCCCAGCAGGGTCTCGCTCCCGGCTGTGCCCAGGGGGTCTCCGGTGCCCACCGGGGGTGCGGGATGTCCGGCAGGGCCCTAGGCCGGAGCGGAAGCAGCAGCTCCACGCTCACATTGCCATCTAGCGACATTCCCGCTCCGGAGGAGCAGATGTAGGCATGGCACGGGGCAGGGAAAAAGGGAAAAGCCCTGGCACAGCCCCACCGGCACGGCTGGCACCGCACCGGGACATCGCTCCCGCTGCCGTGCCCGGGGGGGACCCCCACCGCAGCCCCCCATCCCTGAATTCCTGAATCCATGCATTCCTGAATCCCCGAATCCCTGAACACGAGTATCCCTGGATCCTGGAATACCAGTATTCCTGAATCCCTGAACCCCCGGATCCCCGAACCCCCAAACCCCCGAATCTCTGAATCCCCAAATTTCCAAATCCCCAGATCCCCGAACCGCCAAACCCCCAAACCCCTGAACCCCCGAATCTCGGAATGCCCAAATCCCCGGATCCCCGAAACCCCAAACCCCCGAACCGCCAAACCCCCAAACCCCTGAACCCCCGAATCTCGGAATGCCCAAATCCCCGGATCCCCGAAACCCCAAGCCCCCGAACCGCCAAACCCCCAAACCCCTGAACCCCCGAATCTCGGAATGCCCAAATCCCTGGATCCCCGAACCCCCAAACCCCCGAACCCCCGAATCTCGGAATACCCAAATCCCTGGATCCCCGAATCCCCAAACCCCCGAACCCCCGAATCTCGGAATGCCCAAATCCCTGGATCCCCGAACCCCCAAACCCCCGAACCCCCGAATCTCGGAATGCCCAAATCCCCGAAGCCCCGAACCCCCGAATCTCGGAATGCCCAAATCCCCGGATCCCCAAACCCCCGAACCCCCGAATCTCGGAATGCCCAAATCCCCGGATCCCCAAACCCCCGAACCCCCGAATCTCGGAATGCCCAAATCCCTGGATCCCCAAACCCCCGAACCCCCGAACCCCCGAATCTCGGAATGCCCAAATCCCCGAAGCCCCGAACCCCCGAATCTCGGAATGCCCAAATCCCCGGATCCCCAAACCCCCGAACCCCCGAATCTCGGAATGCCCAAATCCCCGGATCCCCAAACCCCCGAATCTCGGAATGCCCAAATCCCCGGATCCCCAAACCCCCGAATCTCGGAATGCCCAAATCCCCGGATCCCCAAACCCCCGAATCTCGGAATGCCCAAATCCCCGAAGCCCCGAACCCCCGAATCTCGGAATGCCCAAATCCCGCGCCCCCGCACCCCGACCCCGTTCGCGTGCCCGCAGACGAGCGCGTCCCCGCGCGGTGCACGGACATCCCGTGGCGCCTGCGGCAGATGCGGGATCTCCTGGAGTACGAGCAGAGGCAGCGCCCGCCGGGGGACGCGGGGCCGTGCCTCGAGTTCCTGCTCCAGCACAAAGTGCTCGAAACGCTGGCAACGCTGGGGAAGGCCGAGGTGGGTGAAGGAACCGGGAAAAATCCCTCGGGAGACGCCGAACCCGCAGCTTTTCCCTGCTGCTCTCCGTGGTGCCCCTCGATGATGTTAATATTTGAATTTGTAGCTTTTAATTTAATTTTAATTTAATTTGAATCTTTAATTTAATGTTAATTTTGATCTTTGATTAGAATTAGAATTTTTATTTTAATTTTTATTTTAATTTTAATTTTAATTTTAATTTTAATTTTGATTTTGATTTTGATTTTGATTTTAATTTTATTTTAATTTTAATATTACTACAAATATAAGTAAAATAAACCAAAATAAAATAAAATAAAATAAAATAACATAAAATAAAATAAAATAAAATAAGAAAATAAATAAAATCAAATATAATAAAATTAAATAAATTAAATAAATTAAATGAATAAAAATAAAATAAAATAAGAAATAAAATGCAATAAAATAAATAAAATAAATTTTAAAAAATAAAATAAAATAATAAAATAAGAAATAAAATCAAATATAATATAATATAATATAATAAAATAAAATAAAATAAAATAAAATAAAATAAAATAAAATAAAATAATAAAATAAAATTAGAATAAAATAAAATAAAATAAAATATAAAATAAAATAAGAAATGAAATCAAATGGGAAATAAAATGGGAAACAAAATAAAATGGGAAATAAAATTAAATAAATCGGGGGAAAGAAAATTAAATGGGAAATAATGCCCCTAGTTTGATTTGTTTTTTTGACGCAGAGAATTGAGTTAAACCCCTCCTTGTTACCGGGAAGGGGGAGCCGGGTGGGATCATTTGGGGCGATTCCAGGGAAATCAGGCAATGTGCGATTCCTGTCCCAGTATCCTGCAGGGATGAGGCAGCAGGTGCTGCTCTTCTTCAGCCGCGTGCTGGGGCAGCTGCAGCACCCGCTCCTGCACTACCTGAGCGTCCACCGGCCCGTGCAGGTGAGCTCCCACCTGCCCCCGCTGCTTTTTGGGGAGGTGGTGGGAGAACCCCCCTCCCCCCAGCACCCCCAAATCTCCATCCCTGCCCCCTCAGAAGCTGCTGCAGCTCAGCGGGGACCGCCCGGGCTCCGGCACGGAGAAGGAGGAGGTGCAGTTTGCTGCAGTGCTCTGCTCCAAAATCCAGCAGGATCCCGGCTTGCTGCCCTATATCCTGGAGGTGGGGCGGTGTGGGGTCTCCCGTGGGGTTTGGGCTCCTGAGATTGGGATTTTGGATCCGTTTTGTGGCTTCCTCCTTGCTACAAAGCTCCTCGGGGTGAAGAGGAGGAGGAGGAGGAGGAAGGTGGTGGTTACAATGCTTTGCTGCTCCTCTTCCTCTCCAGGGTAAGAGCATCCTGAATGGGAGGAGAGCTCCGGACAGCCCCAGGGAAGAGGATTTGGAGCATCCCCCGGGCAGCGCTGCCAGCTCCCCCCCGGCCGAGCCCTCCCCGCCCCGCAGGGACAGCAACCTCGTCACCTGCCTGGTGGGGCTGTGCAGGAGCACGGTACGGGCACAGGGGGTGGCACTTGATGGACAGCGGGCGCTGCCAGGCGTGTGCCGACCCCTGTGCCCTCCTCCTCTTCCTCGCAGAAGAGCCGGGTGGCGCTGAAGGCTCGGGAGAACCTGCTGCTGCTGGCGGGGCTGTCGCAGGAGGCGGCTGCCACCTGCCTGGCGCGGGGCAGTGCCCTGTGCCAGCTGCTCACGGGACACCTCTGTGACCTCTACGGCGCCGTGCCCGCCGGCACCGACCCCGCCGATGTCCTCGCCGTGGACAGGGTCAGCTGGAGGTGAGGGGACACCGGGCTGGGGGTCCCCAGGTGCCACCCGGGCGGTGTCACAGCCCCACGCTGTCCGTCTGTCCCGTGCAGGTCGCAGGGGGATGGTGCTGGGGACGGGGGTTTCCCTGGGAAGGAGAGCCTGGCTGAGTTCCTGGGCTGGCTGGACTTCCTGGATGAGCTGGTGATGGGCGCCCACCCGGTGAGAATCGCGGGATTAATTAATGTGGGAGTTAATTAGCGGCCGATCGCCACCTTGTCACCAGCCCGGAGCGCTGAGTGTCACCTCCGGGGATGGGGACTCCACCACTTCCCTGGGCACCCGCATTCCAACATCCAGCCCACCCTTTTCTGTGAAGAAATTCTTCCTAACCCAACCTAAACGTCCCAGGGTGCAATTCAAAGCCGTGTCCCCTTGTCCCGGGGGGTCCCCACTCTCAGCCCCTCCCTCTCCCCCAGCTCGTGGCCGATGCCATCACCGAGGCCGTGGAGGAGAAGTTTTTCCAGGGAATCCTGCAGCCGCAGCTCCTGCAGATGTGAGTGGCCCCCAGCTGGGGTGCTGTGCTCCTCAGGACGTCCTTGGAGCCAGGAGCAGGGGTGGGGGGTGTTCCTGTTTTCTCCCTGGACAAACACCCCCTCCCCACGCTGCAGGTCGGAGCTGGTCGTGCTGGGCACCACGGCCGTGCTGACGGGGACGGTGCGGCAGCTCCGCTCCCCCACCCTGCTCCACCGCCTCGTCCTCTTCCTGCTGGGACCCCACCGGCACCCCGAGACCCCTGGGGACACCCCCCACCCCCTTCGGGCACAGCTCATCGACCGCTGCGACCACCTGTGCGACGAGGTGAGCTCACCTGGGCTGGCTGGATGGGTGGGCAGGGGTGGGCAGTGCCAGGGGGAGTTCTCACCCTTGCTGGCCGTGCCCAGATCAGCCTGGCCAGCCTGCGGCTCTTCGAGGAGCTCCTGAGAAAGCCCCACGAGCACGTGGCTCACAACCTGGTGCTGCGGAACCTGGAGGCCAGGGCTTACCTGCAGCGCGGCCCCGAGGAGCCCGGGCCCCCCGAGACGGACCCCGAGGAGGACGGGCTGTGAGCGAGGGGGGCTGGGGGCAGGGCGAGGGGGGCAGCCCCCCGATTCCCACCCCGCTAATGCTGGCCCCACACAGGGACCTGGAGGAGGATCCCTATTTCACCGATGGATTCCCAGACAGCTTTGGGAGCACAAAAAATCCTTCCCCGGCGCCGACCCCGTCGGGGAAGGGGCGAGTGAGCGAGGTGGTCAACAGGTAGGGGTTTGGAGGGGCTGGGCTGGAACGGGGGTGCTGCATCCCCTTCCCAATCCTCTCCTCCCTCTCTTGCAGCTTCCTCTGCCTGGTCCCTGAGGAGGCCAAAACCTCGTCGTGCATGGAGGAGGGAGGGTACGACACCTACGTGCACGATGCCCTGGGAATGGTGGGTGCCCGGGGGTGTCCCCGGCCTGCAGAGTGGCTGTCCCCGCCCTGGCTCTCACCTGCTGTGCTGTCACCCCCTGGGCAGGTCCAGGCGTGCCGTGCCAATGCAGCCCCGTGGGGGTGGCCCTCGTCCCCCCGACCCCTGGATTCGTGTCACCCCGGAGTGGCTTTTTACGAGGGACACTTCCTCAAGGTGCTGTTTGACCGGATGAGCCGGATCCTGGATCAGGTACACCTGGGATACACCTGGGTGCTCGCTGGGCTCTCCCAGGACCCACGGGGGGGACACCAGGACCCCTACAATGGGGACAAAGTGACCAAAAGCATCAGCGGTGCTCGGTGGGGACGGGCTCAGAACGAGGGGATGTTCGGTGGTCACCCCCATACCAGGTCCTGAGCATCCCCCTTCCCCATCCCAGCCCTACAGCCTGAACCTGCAGCTGACCTCGGTGCTGTCTCACCTGGCCGCCTTCCCCCACCCTCACCTCCACGAGTACCTGCTGGACCCCTACCTCAACCTGGCCCCCGGCTGCCGCTCGCTCTTCTCTGTCCTCGTCAGGGTAATGTCACCCACGGAGGTCTGGGGACACGGGGACACCCCCTGGACAAGGGGGGTGACTCTTTCCTCCCTCCCCAGGTGATCGGGGACCTGATGCAGCGGCTCCAGCGCGTGCCCCACGCCAGGGCCAAGCTGCTCCTGGTGCGCCAGCAGCTCCTGGGGCTGGTGCCAGGAGAGCAGTGAGTGCTGCGGGGGAGGGAAAATTGCCCTTCTGGGGAGGGGTTGTACCCCGCAGACCCCCCCCCAAAATCTCTTGTGTCCCCGCAGGATGGATCACACGGTGCTGTTCAAGGGGGTGGTGGTGCTGGAGGAGTTCTGCAAGGAGCTGGCTGCCATCGCCCTGGTCAAGGGGCCACCTGAGGGGCCACCCTGAGCTCCCCATCTTCAGCCGGGCTGTGCTGGCCACTGGAGATGGCCCAGCCCACGTTTTGGTGGCCCTGCAATAGCCAGGAGTGGCCGTGGCACCGCGGGAAGGACCTCGCAGGAGGATGAGGAGGCGCGAGACCTTCATTGTCACCTCGGCCAGCCCCGAGGTGACGCCACATCCCCGTGCTGGGTGTGGAGCTGTGGGTGCTGTGGCTCCTCCTGGGTGGTGGTTCTTGCTCCCCCCACTCTGTCAGAGCTTCCCTGAGCCCCCCCCCAAAGCTCCAGCAGGGAATTCTTAGGCAATAATGGGGTGTGTGGGGCAGTGCCCCTCCTCCCTCAGCTGCAAGGACTCGATTGTCCCCTGCCCTGGCGCTGTGGCAGGGGGAGTGTGACATGTGTGACACGAGTGTGTGTGCGTCTGTGTGATCTGGGGGGGGACTGTCCCCCCCAGACCCCGCACAGCCCCTCCCCAGGGTGATGGGACTCTGCTCCAATAAAGCTGTGATTCAGCACCACCTCCTGTGCCCCTTCTCTAACGCCCTCAAACCCCACTCCCCATTTCCCCCAAGAAGCCCTCAAACCCCACTCCTCATTTCCCCCAAACCCCACTCCCTAATTCCCCCATAAAACCCCAAAACCCACTCCCCATTTTCCCCCCAAGCCCTCTCCCTATTTCCCCCAAAGGCCTCTCCCTATTTTCCCCAAAGGCCTCTCCCTATTTCACCCAAAAAACCCCAAACCCCACTCCCCATTTCCCCCAAAAAACCCTCAAACCCCACTCACATTTCCCCCAAAACCCCATTTTCCCCCCATGTCCCACTTCTAACCGCAGCCAGGGACACAAAAGCAGCAGCAGCAGCCGGGTTTATTTTATTTCTCCTCTCAGCACCCCCAGACCCTGACCCATCCCTGCAGCACCCCCCCCACCCACAGCCAGCACATCCCGGGGCTCCCCCTTTGTCACCGCCAGCAGAACCCCGAGCTGCAGAACCCTCTCAGCCCTCCCCATTCCCAAATCCAGTTTTTTTTACGCCCTAACTCCTGACGGGCACCGTGGCACGGAGCCTCTGCAGGATGCGAGCCCGCAGCCGCTCCTCCCGCACGGGCCACCAGCGCAGCGCGGGGTCGCGGGGCTCGGGGGGCTGGTCCCGCTGGCTCCCCGGGGGGATGCTCAGCACCACGTTGAAGCAGACGCCATCAGCGTCCCCAGGTCCCCCAGGCCGGTGCTGCAGCCCCAGCAGCCCCAGAGCTCCGGGCTGCGGGTCCCAGGCCAGGCGGTCCCGCAGCAGCCGCAGCAAGGGCGAGCGCAGCCCCGCTCGCAGCTCGGAGGGGGACGCGCCGCAGGCCACCACGGGCAAGTGTGGGGTGCCAGAGGTGGCCAGCAGAAGCCACAGGTCGCCAGCGGCGTTGGCGAAGGGCAGGAGGAGCCGCAGGCAGAGCGGGGAGCAGGGCAGCTCCTGCGGAAGCGTCGGGGGGTGCGCGGGGCTCCGGCGGTAGCGGGTGGCCAGCTCCAGCACGGGCAGGATGTCCAGAGAGCGCAGCGGCAGAGAACGAGGGTCCCCGGGCCACCAGGTGGCTTGGAGGGACTCGGTGTCAGCCTTCTCCAGGGTTTTGAGGGTCCCACCTGAGCGAACAGGGATGGCTTGGACGGGGGGGGACAGAGGGACAGAGGGAAGGGGCTGGTGGGGCTGGGGGGGGCACTGGTGGGGCACTGAGACCCTCGAGGTGGGGCTGAGAGGGGACACTGCAGCGCAGGGGACAGAGATGTCCTGGCACAAAGATGCTAAAATCCATCGCGGGGTTTGCAGGGGACACCAGTGACCTGGCACAAAGGCGGCAGGGGACACCGATAGACACCACGAGGCTGGCAGGGGACACGGATAAACATCACGGGGATGCCACCTCTCATCGTGGGGCCGGCAGGGGACACGGACACCCAACATGGGAGTGCCGCTTTCCATCACGGCACTCTCAGGGGACACGGATCCGCATTACGGGACAGGCAGGGGACAGGACTGCCCATCCCAGGGACGCCACTTTCCATCACGGGGCTGGCAGGGGACAGGGATCTCCATCACGGGACCAGCTGGGGACTCTCCCACCAAGCCCCCCGGAGCATCAAAGGACACAGACCTGTGGCCCGTGCCAGGAAGGCGAAGCGGATCCAGGCCGGGCCCCTCTCCTCCAGCGCCAGCAGCGTCAGGGGCTCGCACTCCAGCCCCGACTCCTCCCTCACCTCCCTCCGCAGAGCAGCCACGATGCCCTCGCCGGGCTCCATGCGGCCCGCGGGCAGGTACCAGCGGCCCCGGCACTCGGGCTTGGCCTCCTGCACCAGCAGCACCGCGTCCTGCGGGGCGGGACTGGGGTACTGGGGGCACTAAGGGGATGGAATGGGGGTACTGGGGGGATGGAATGGGGGTACTGGGGGCACTGGGGGGATGGAATGGGGGTACTGGGGGGCACTGGGTGCACTGGGGGGTTGAAATGGGGATACTGGGGGGAACTGGGGGGATGGAATGGGGGCACTGGGGAGAAAGAGTGGCTGGACTAGGGGTACTGTGGGAAAGGGTTGACTAGACTGGGGGTACTAGGAGTACTGGGGGAAAGGCCTGCCTGCCCTGGGGGAATAGCCTGGCTGGACTGGGGGGCACTGGGAGTGCTGGGGGAATGGCCTGGCTGGGCTGGGGGGCACTGGGAGTGCTGGGGGAATGGCCTGGCTGGGCTGGGGGGCACTGGGACCGGGGGCTACCTCACCTCCTGGTTGAAGAGCACGGCCAGCACCACGTAGCAAACGTTCCTGCCCAGGCGGACGGGCCCGGGGGGTGCGGGGGACCCCTCCAAAGTTGTCCCCACGTCCCACCCGCCTCCATCCAGCACCGCCTCCAGCTCCGGCACCGGCGCGTCCCCCATGGGCACGGGGGTCCCACGGCAGCTGCGGGGACGGGAGCGGGGCCAGCTCAGGGCGTGGCAGGATTTTGGGGTGGCGAGGGGACCCCCCAAACGTGCAGGCGAGGGGACAAAGAGCCGCGGCGGCGGGGGGGCTGCAGGGGGTGGTGAGGGAGGGGGTCCGGCGATTGTGGGGTGCACGGGGAGGGGGATTGAGGGGTGCTGGAGGAGGGGAAGGGTCTGCTGGACTGGGGGATGTGCAGGGGGGTGTAAATGGGGAGGGGTCTGCTGGGTTGCGGGGGGACGTAGCGAGGGAAGAGCTCGGTGGCCTTGGCGATGCAGGGGGGGGTGCAGAAGGGGAAGGGTCTGCTGGATTGGGGGACCCCCAGGGGGAAGGGGAAGGGGTCGGTGGGTTTGGGGAGCCGGGGGGGGCTGCGGTAGGACAGGGGCTGGCTGGACTGGGGCAGGTATGGGGGGGCACAGCACGGGAAGGGCTGGCTGGACTGGGGGGGGCACAGGGGGAAGAGCTGGCAGGATTTGGGGAGCCGGGGGGGGCTGCGGTACGAGAAGGGCTGGCTGGACTGCAGGATGCACGGGAAGCTGAAGGAGGTGAAGGGTTGGCCAGACTGGAGCATACTGGGGGGAAAAGGCTGGCCGGACTGGAGGATACTGGGGGGAAAGGGGTAGCTGGACTGGTGGTTACTGGGAGGAAAAGGCTGGCCGGACTGGAAGATACTGGGAGGAAAAGGCTGGCCGGACTGGAAGAGGTAGCGGGAAAAGGGGTGGCCAGACTGGGGGGCACTGGGAGGAATGGGCTGGCTGGACTGGAAGATACTGGTGGGGAAGGGCTGGCTGGACTGGGGGGCACTGGGAGGATAGGGACGGCTGGACTGGGGGATGCCCGGACTGGGGTAGAAAAGTTCGCTGGGCTGGGGGGTTCCGGGGGGGCTGGAGCCGGGGGGGGACGGGGGGTCCCAGTAGGGCTGCAGGGCGCTCTGGGGAAGGGGCTGCTCCCAGTCTGGGGGGCACGGGGGGCAGGGGGCGAGGGGCAGCGGGGAGCAAGGGGGCGAGCTGGGCTGCAGGGTGCAATGGGGGGGGGGGCTTGGGGGGTACAGGGGAGGGTTTGGGGGGGCTATTGGGGGCAATTAAGGGAGTGTTTGGGGGGCGCGGGTGCAGGAAAAAAATGTTTTGAGGGGCTGCAATAAAAGTTTGAGAGCTGCAGTAACTGAAGGGTTTTGGGGGGGCTACAGGGGAGGGTTTGAGAGGCTACAGGGTGGAATTAAGGGAGGGTTTGGGGGGGCTGCAAGAGAAGTTTGGGGGGCTACAGGGTGCTCTAGGGAGGCTGCAATAAGGATTTGGGGGACTGCAATGGGGGCATGGTTTTGGGGGGGGGCTGCAGCAAGGCTCGAGTGGTGCAATAAGGGTCGGGGGGGGCTGCACTGCAGATGGGTGGGACGCAAAAAGGGTCGGGGGGCTGCAGGAAGGGATGGAGGGGGCTGCAAGAAGCATCAGAAGGATGCGGGAAGGACGAAGGGGGCTGCAAGAAGCGTCAGGAGGATGCAGGAAGGGTCGGGGGGCTGCGGTGAAGCTCGGGGAGTTCCGGGGGTCCCCGGGAAAGCTCCGGGATCCCACCGCACCCCCCTCCGCCCCGCGCATGCGCCGCGCACTCACCGCGCCGTGGGCTCCGCCGCACGAGCCCCTCCCCCTTGTTCGCCTCCTATTGGCTGTCCTGCCGGAGAATCTCGCTGTTTATTGGTTAATCCTGCTGTCACTCATATCGGGCGGGACTTGGCCTTAAAGGGGCCGCGTGGCGCAGAGTGCGTGGCGCAGAGTTAATTGCGCGGGGTTAATTAGGAGGTGTTGGTTCCACGGGGGTCGTGGCACTGGGGGGAGGTCATGGCACGGTGCCCATCGCCTCTTGTTCGCGGCACGGTGCCCACTGCACAGCGGCCTTTGCACAGTGCTCATTCCCTGGTGTTCATTAATTGCCCAGTGGCAATTGCTCGGTGTTAATTGCCCCGTGCTGGAGACCATCCCTGACCCCGATGGGTTGGAGAGGGAGTGGTGGTGATGCCTCCAGAGCATCCCTGACCATGGATGGGGGGAAGATACAGGGAGACCCTGACCCCAAATGCCGGTGATGCCACTGGAGCATTCCTGACCTCCATGGGATGGAGAGGGGGATGAAGGGACACCATCCCTGCCCCTAATGGGATGGAGAAGTGATGAAGGGAGACCATCCTGGACCTCGCTGTGATGAAGGGAGACACTGAGGTGGATGCTGGTGGTGCCACTGGAGCACCCCTGACCCCGATGGGATGGAGGGGAGACAAAAGGAGACACCGAGGTGGTTGCTGGTGGTGCTGGACACTTTATTCCTCCTGCCCTGAGCACTCCCGGGAGCTCTCAGAGCAAATCACCGAGCAAAAGGTGCCCGGTCCTGGCTTCCCAGGGTGTCCTGGCCGTGACCGTGACAGTGACTGAAGCTCCCGGTGTCCTCCCATCGCGCCGTGGCCTCACTTGCAGCCCCGCAGGATCCCCAGGGCCTCCCGCACGGCGGCGAAGATCATCCCATCCAGCTGCGAGGGTACAAAGAGGGGGATCAGCACCGCTCACCCCACCACGGCACCCCCAAAATTTCCCCCTAGAACACCCACCTGGGCACGGAGCTGGCGCGGGGTTCCAGCGGGGTCGGTGCCGAGGGCCCGGAGGCGGACGGCGCTCTCGGGGGACAGGAATTGCTGCTCCACGCTGATGGTGCCACTGAGGCTCTGCACCTACCCGGGGTTTGCTGTGCCTCAGTTTCTCCGTTAGGTTGGCACAGCCTCTCGGGGGCGGGGGGGTGGTTCAGGATCGCCTACCTGGTGGGGAGCCCCGGCAGGGACCAGCACGGCATCCCCCGGCAGCTGGAGGAGGCTCCAGCCGCTCACCCCGCACTCGTCCCGCAGCCGACGCCGCAGGGTGAGGTCCAGGTAGCGGCCGGGGGGCTCCGCCGTGACTCCCCCATCCTGCCCCGGCTCCTCGGATTCCTGTGGGATGCCAGGGGTGAGCGGAGCCGGGGGCTGGAGCAGGGCCGGGGGTGGTGGCACCCACCTTTCGTAGGAAATCCCGGATCCTCCCCGCATCCTCGGCACGGAAGATGTGCCACAGTGCCCCGGGCCGCCCGCTCTCCCTGAGCCGCTCCCGCAGCGGCGAGTCCAGGTCATCCATGTCCCCTGGCAGGAGCACCTCTGAGGGCAGAGAGGGGTCAGGGGGATCCTGGGCAGGGGATCGGGATGGGGAGACCCCCCCTCTGTACCCCCTTACCCCACGGGGCTGGAGCTGCGTGGGCCAGGACGCTGATGGAGTCGGCTGCTTCCACCGTCAGGTTTTTGGTCCCGAAATTCCGATCCTGAGGTTGCACACCTGGAAACGGGATCGGGGCGGGGAGGGTCAGGCACAAGAGCGGGCGGGAGGTGCCCCCCAAAGCCCTGGTGTCCCACAAAGCCCGGGTACCCCAAAAAGCCCGGGTACCCCCCAAAGCCCAGGTACCACACTCACCGTAGGCCACGCGGACACGCGGGCGCAGCCAGCGCCGGCCCTGCTGGCCCCGCAGGTAGGTGGCCAGGTTGAGGCGGCCGCTGGCCCCGCAGTACTCGGGCAGGGGCAGGCTGGCCCGCAGGTTGGCGGCCCTGTGGCACAGAGGGGATGCGGTGACACTCAGGAACCCCCCCAGCCGCACTGAGCCCCGCTGACCCAGCCCTGATGCTGGCACCCAGCTGGCACGGGGACATCGGGGTGGTGCCACCCTGTGCCGTCACCCACCGGCTCAGCTGCGTGTCCCCAAAGTCACTCTCCAGCTTCAGCAGGTCCCCTCTGCTCTGTTGCTGCTCTGGGGATGCTGTGGGAGGGAGCCCGGTGTCATATCAAGGGTTCACAGCCCGGCTCCCCAAATACTCACCCCCGAATCACACTGGGCACCCCACAGACTCCTCATCCCCTCACCTGTGCTGGCGGCAAAGCCATCCCAAAACTCGCGGCTGCTCATCCGGACTCGGCTCTGCGGTGCCCGCAGGTTGACCGCTTCCACCTCCTCCTCCTGTTCTCCCGAAGACTGGAAGGATTCGGGCACCCACAGCCGCCTCTCCAGCTTCTTCTGCAGCCCTGAAACCAGCACAGGCTGCCGGGGCAGCCGGGGCTCAGTGGGGAAGCTGGGGGGCTCCCGGGTGTCCCCCCACACCCAGGGACGGGCGGGCTCACCTGGCCCTTCCTCCAGTGCTCCTGGAACAGTTTGTAGTTGCTGGCGTGGCCGGGGTCGTGCAGCCAGAGCAGCCCGCTGGGGGCCAGGACGCAGTGGGATGCTGGGGGGTCCTGGCAGCTGGGGGGGCTCAGCTCGCCCCCCGCCTGCCTCTCCTGGATCTTCCTCTCCACCACGCGGGCGATGATGCTGTCCAGGATGCTGGTCAGGCGATTATCCTGGAGGGGAGGGGGTGGGAGGACGGAACTGGGGACCCCCTCAACCCACGCGGACAGAGCGGGGTGGGCAGCAGGGGACGCGGGGTGACCCCGATGGCCACGGGACTCACGCTGGGCAGGGCAGGTGCCACGGGGGCGAAGGCCATGCGCACCCCATCCTGCCCCAGGCACAGCTTCACGGCGGTGGAGGCCAGGAGGTCGCAGAGGGTCGTGGTCTGCACGGGACCCCCCCGCACCGGGGGCTGCCCCGGGGACGGCGGCCCCTCCTCGGGTCTCTCTGCTCGAGGGGAGAACACGGTCAGGGTTGTCCACGCCGTCCTCTGCGTATCACCCTCCCCTTACCCGGCGCCCCAAAGGGAGATGGGGTGCAGCATCCCTGACCCCCCCACGGCCGGGGGGGTCGCAGCCGGCCCTACCTTCCTTGATGGGCCGGGTGGGATCGGCTGGGCCGTGGTTGTGGGGTGGCAGGGTGGGCACCGCGGGCCCCGGCGGCTCCTGCAACACCCCGGACCAGGTGGGGATCCAGGTGGGAATCGCATCCCGCACCCCAGACACGCCCTGTGCAGGGTTGGGGTGCACCTGCACCCCCTTTTTCCCCCAGCATCCACAGCCTCCCCTCTCCCGTACCTGCCTGCCCGGGGACTCCACCAGGCTCTGCTCTGCTGTCCCCTCCCCGCAGGGACAGTGAGACTCGATGCCAAACTTGACCCTGACCTCGTGCAGGAGCTTCCAGAGCCGGGTCAGGACTGGGGACAGATGAGGACAGGACTGTCAACCCCCCAG
The DNA here is from genome assembly GCF_963662255.1 of Cinclus cinclus. NCBI lineage: Eukaryota > Metazoa > Chordata > Aves > Passeriformes > Cinclidae > Cinclus > Cinclus cinclus. The sequence continues at coordinate 3,557,662 of NC_085074.1, read as the reverse complement.
CAGTGACCAAAGGGGGGTTCTGGGGCTGGGAGGACACACTCACCACTGGTGGGGACGAACTGTGTGGGGACCAGGGATGACACGTGGTGGTCCCGCCCCAGGGTGCACTCTGGTGGCAGCGCTGGACCCTCTGTGTCAGAGCGAGGGTGCGTTTGTCCCCACTGAGCCCCCCATGGCTGACACCCCCTCTTTTCCACCCCTCCCTGTCCCCATACCAGAGCCACTGTCCTCCCGCCTGCTGCGGTGGCAGTCGGGGCACAGCTGGAAGCCACATCTGGCGCAGCTCCAGTGGGAGTTGAAGAAGCCACGCTGGCAGGCGTCACAGAGCTGGGGGGCTCCTTCCCCCCGCCTCCAGCCTGTGACCCCTGTGGGAAACACAGCCTCAGTCTTCCCCGCATCCCCAGTGTCCCCATTGTCACCCCCACCCTGGTCCCTGCTTACCCTCGGGGGCTCCTGGCCACGTGTCCCTGTCCCTGCGGACAGCGGCGCAGAAGGGGTCCCCCAGGACCCCCAGCAGGTACTTGGCCAGGCAGAGGCTGCTCCCCACATTCCTGCTCCCCATATTCCTGCCCCCTGATTCAGAGGCCGCTTCCAGCAGCTCCCCCTCGGCCTCCCCCAGGGTGCAGAGGCCGTCGACGCTCAGCTCCCCCTTGTCCCCCAGGGCGAACCTGCGGGGAGAGGGGATAGAGTTGGGGGAGTGATGAGAATGGGGTGATGAGACAAGAAGTGAAGAATTGGAGCAGTGGGAGAGGGTGCTGGAAAGTGACAGGACAAGGAAAGGACGCTCAAAATTGGGGTGAGGGGAGGGGATTTTCTAAAGTGGGGTGACAGGGGAGCATTTTCCAAAATAGGGTGATGGGAGAGGGTGTTCTGAAGTGAGGTGACAGAGAGGATGTCCCAAAGAGGGGTGACAGGAAGGGATGCTCCGAAGTGGGGTGAAGGAAGGGGATGCTCTAAAGAGGAGAGGGGAGACAGGAAGAGGACACCCTGAAATGAGGAGATAGAAGGTGACATTCCAAAGTGGGGTGACAGAAAGGGACATTCCAAAGAAGGGGATGCTCCACCGCCCCCTGACACGTCCTGCTGAACCCCATCAACCTGTGAGCTCACCTGCGGAAGTGCATCAGCCTGCAGGTGCTCTCGGGGGGTTCCTCCTCATCCTCCTCGCCCTCGGGGTCCCCCCCGGCGCGGGGGGCGCAGGCACAGCAGCGGGGGATGCCCGGGGGCAGCGCCGTGCAGGGCAGGCTCTGCAGGCACCACGGCTCCCCAGCACGGCTCGGTGGCTCTGGGGACACGGGAAATTCTTGGGGACACTGTGGAGCCCCATCCACACCAGCTGGGAGGGACTGGAAATGCCCAAGGCCAGGTTGGATTGGGCTTGGAGCAACCTGGGGTGGTGGAAATTGTCCCTACCCATGGCAAGAGGTTGGGACTGGATGGGTTTTAATGTCCCTTTCAACCCAAACCATTCCAGGATTCTGGAATCCTATGGCTGGCACGCTGTGGCGGGGGCTGGAAATTGGGCCAGAAAGTAGGGCTGGAAAGTAGGGCTGGAGTTTCACGGAGGTCAGGGCTGGGATGCCAACACCTCCCCGAGGAGTCACTGACCCAGCCAAAGCACTTCCAACCCTCGGGAATCCCACCCGAGGGTTCCACGCTGCCCCAAAGGGACATTTCCACCCCCTGGGTGTCCCACCCGAGGGTTCCACGCTGCCCCAAAGGGACATTTCGATCCGTGCCCACCCTAAAAATAGCTGCCAGACCCAGTCACGCCGGGAAAAACCCCAGCACAGCAGGTTCTGCAGCCCACACGTGTTCCCAGCTCGTGTTGTGGGCGCCGGGAAACGGGATCCAAAGTTCCCTTGGGATTGGGTGCTGTCCCCGCCCTCTCCCCGGCCCCGCTGCGCATCCTGTACATCCTCACCTCCATCTCCCAGCTCCATCCTCCTCTCCTCGGGGTCCCCCGCGCTCTCCGTGCCTTCACCCGGGCATGCGGTGGCCTTGGTGCCCCTCTTGGCCGCCCCGGCGCCCTCGCCGGCAGCTCGGGCACCATCGGCGGTGCCGTGGGGGCGTTTTGCCGAGCGCTTGCCCTCCCCGGGGGGCTCGGGACCCCCATCCCGCCGGGAAGCTTTGGAGCGAGGCAGCGACTGCTCCGAGTGCCGCGTCAGCCACGTCTTCTTCAGCTTGGTGTGGTTGCTGGGGGGGCACGGAAAACGCCCCCCGGCCATGCCCAGGGTGGGCTCGAAGGGGCTGGGCACCCCGCAGCCCACCCCCGGGCACCCTTCACAGCCCGGGGTGGGGCAGAGACAGGTCGGGGGGGGCTCTGGCTTGGCGAGAGCCGCTGGGTAGTGCCCGTCCGCGAGCAGAGGCGAGGGATTGGGCTCCCCGCATCCCGGGGGCGAGCCGGGCTGGGCGCTTTGGTAGCCCAGGCGCTCATCTTTGGGCTCCGAGGGCCGGCCCGGCCCCGTGTCCGTGGAAAAATCGGTGCCGTGGGGCCGTGAGACCACCCAGGGCCCCCCGCAGCCCCCCGAGCCGGGCTGCAGGAGGAAGAGGGGGTGGCTGGTGCTGGGGGGAGGCGTGCGGGGATGGGGAGCGGGCACCGCCGAGCTGCCCCCCGCCCGGCCATCCCTCCACGGGGCTCCCGGCAGCTCCGGCACCGCCGGCTCCCCCTCCCCGTCTCTGTCCTGCCCTGCTTGGCTCTTGCCCAGCAGCTGCGACGCCGCGTGGTTCTTGGTGGAGGGGTGGAACCCGGGTTCTTTCTTGGCGTAAAACTCCTGGAAGGGAGCAGAGGGGCTGGTGTCACCCCAGGTGTGGGTCCCTGTCGCGTTTCTGTCACCCACATCCCTGCCGAGGGGGTGATGGGGAGCATTCCGTTCCCCTGCCTCAGTTTCCCCACACTCCTGCCAAGCTGGGCAGCCGCCCGGTGCTTCCCCAGTGCCCGCCGCCGCGTTCTGGGGTGCCCGTGTCCCCCTCTTGCCAGCGTGGGAAAGGAATGGGGAGCCGCAGCGGCACGGGGTGCGACGGGCGCGCCCAGGGCTGGCAGCGCTGCCTCCCGCCGCCCCCGTGCTGCGGCTCCCGCCGCCGTGACTCAGCCCGGGGGTGGCATCACCCGCGGGGACACCGCAGCATCACCCCGGCGGCTCTTTGTGCCAGCGCTCGGGGGGCTGGGACCCCCACCCCGTGCCGAGCTGTATGGGGGGAGCAGAGGGCTGTGCCCCCTCGGGGGTGCTGCCAGGCCCTGCCCTGGCTGCGGGTGCCAGCATGGCCTTTCGCAAACCCGCCGCTCCCAGCCGGGTTCAGGTGAGGCAGGAGCCGCTGTCGCCTCCGGGGAGCACCGGGACCCCTGAGCATCCTCGCTCCGAGGTGTCCTACCTTGTTCCCTGAGCTGGAGCAGTCGTCGAAGGGGTCCAGAGCCCCCTTGCACCTCGGCGGGACCCCCAGGTAGAGGGGCTGTCCCCAGGCTGGCGCGTAGCAGCCCAAACGCCAGTCCAGGCCGGCGAACCGCCCGTCACCCACCGGCCCCGGTCCCTCCGGGCCCACGCCACCGTACGGGGGCTCAGCCGGGGGCCCGGTGGGCAGCAGCGAGGACAGGAGGAAGGGGCTGTGCTTGGCCTCCACGAGGAAGGGGCAGTGTCGGAAAGCCGGGGGGTCTCCGGCCGTGTCCCCCGCCGCGCTGCGGGGCTTGCCGGCGGTGCCGGGACGCGGCGTGTCCAGCCCCGGCACGGGCAGTGGGTAGCGGTGGTACGCGTGGCTGTAAAGGGCCAGCGGGGCCAGCACGGCCTCTGCCCAGCGCGGCCCCGGGCGATCCTTGCAGGGCTCCCCCCAGCCCGCTTTGGGTTGCCCGTTCCGGGGGGGCAGCAGCGGGGGGAGCTCGGCTCCGTCCTTGGGGCGGCACAGGGAGTCCCGCAGGCACGGCGGGGCCGGGGGGTAGGGGCAGCCCAGGCGGCCACCGGCGAGCTCCCGGACAGGTCCCAAACATCCCTCGGAGCCCCTCCAGGGACATCCTTTCTCCATCCCGTAGCTCAGTTTGCCGGGCTCTGGGTAGCCCGGGAGTCCCAGCTCTGCAGAGGCGCTTCGGGGTAAAACCATCCCGCTGCTCTCCATCCCCCGGGCGTCCTGCGCTGCCTCCGGGGCTCTTCTCCACCGCGCCGGGGTCTCCCCCATCCTCGCGTCGCTGGCCATGCTGCTCCGACACTCCTCATGTGGTGCTCAGCGCCGTCCCGGGCAGGCCGGATGCTGCGGGCAGAGAGAGGGACATCAGTGGGGAACAGCACCCACCCCTGCCAGGGCAGCGCTGCGGGGAAACTGAGGCACGGGGGTGCTTGGGGGTATTGCTGAGGGTGCTGCCTCCAACCCCCCAGCTCCATCCTGCCGTGTTTGTGGGAGGCTCCCGGGCACGGCGTGGGGGTGATCCCCGGCTCCCGTGCCCCGTGGCATCCATCGGGATGCACGATCCGGGTGGACACGTGTCTGGGACGTGTGTCCCAGTCCCATCCCGTCCTTCCTGCGCCCATCCCGGCGGGGCTGGCGGCCGGGACGCACCTCGCACCCACCAGTCCCTCCGCACCCAGCCTGGCCCCGCGCCCGGCCGCTGGCACCCAGCGTGGGGAGGCCGTGCCCCGCGCAGGTATTCGCCTCCGGCCAGGGCTGGGCTGCGCTTCCCAGGAGGGCTTCCAGCGAAGGGGGAGCTCCCCGCTCCCAGGGGCCCCTCCTGGGAGAAATGCCTGGGGGGATTTACAGGATTAACCCTCCTCCGGGACCCGGGCCACACGCAGACGCGGGATGCGGAGCCAGACCTTGCAGCGCCGGCGGTCGCGTCCCTACCCCGTGTCCCGCAACCCCTCCCTGCCCTCACTGTCCGGAGCAGTAGAGAGAGACAGATCCGAGGTCACCCGGCCCTGCTGCGGAGTGGGACAGAGCCACCCCGAGGGCCGGGATGGGGACAGGAGCAGGGTGAGGACGGGAGCGCGTGTCCCCAGAGTCGCCTGCTCCTGTCACATCCTCTTCCCAGACAGCGCAAAGTCCCCATTCTCCAGGATCACAGCCACCCCAGCCATTCCCACCCTGCTCGGGAAGCATCCTAGGGCACCCTGGGGCACAGAGACTCCCTGGGGACAGCCACCCCATCCCTCCGGTCCACAGGACCCAGCCAGGCTCTCCCATCCCACCCCATTTGAGGAAGTTCTCCCAGCACAGCTCCACAGCGTCTCCACCAACTTCCATCCCCCCGGTCCCCCCCAGCTGCTCCAGGGTGACATTGTCCCCTGTCCTTCATCCCAGCCGGTCCCGCTGCTCGGCGAGCATCCCCACTGCCCCACAGCTACCTGGAGGGTCCATCAGGGACCCCAGTGCCGAGGACGAGTGGGGGTCTCCGCTGGTGACACCGGCTCCGGGAGAGGCGAAGCCGGGTGGGCGGAAGCACCTAAACCCACAGGCTGAAGGGATCCGGCTCCGGGATCTGGAGGAGGCAGAAAGCCGCCCGGACGGCCCTGGGGATGTTCTTCTCCGCGTGCCGGAGCTGGAGTTTTTGATCCATTGGTTTGGGAGGCTCCGTGCTCCTCCTGCCTATCGTCCTATGAGCTGGGGGGTCCCGGCGGGCTGGGATTCGGGGACAAGGATACCCAGGAAGCAGCGGCAGCTCGAGTGGGACCTTCCCCCGGGTTTTAGGCAGCCTTGAGCATCCCGGGACGCTGATGGTGGGACAAGGCGGTGGCAGGGACTCTGCTCCCCACGAACGTGCAGCCTCCACCGGCTCCGACAGCGACTGGGAGGGCCCGAAGGATGCTGGGGCTGCTGACGCCCGGGAACCGGGAATCGGCGCGGTGCCGGTGGTGCCGCCCAGCCCCGGGGGCACCGGCGGCGGTGCCAAGGCGGGCAGGTGTGTTCTGCCCCGTGCGGGTGAAGAAAGCGCCCTTTGTTCGCCAAGGCCGCCCCGTCACCAATGAAAGGCTCCAGCCACCCGCTCCGGGTGAAACTGGAATGGGAGAAACACCGGGATGAGCCAAAAGTCCCTGTCCTGGTGCTGGGGAGCTGGTGGGGATGTGTCCTGCGTGGAGCATGTGGCCATTCTATGGGGTCCCCAAGACCCCAGACCCCTTCGGTTTTGGCCAAAGGTTATGGATCTGGCCTCAAGTCATGCTCCAGAGCCGAGACCATCCCTCCTGCAGCTGCCTGGGATGAAGGCAGAGCTCCTCTACCTCCCTGCAGACCCCACAGCAGCCAGGTGGGAAGAGCAGGATGTGCTCCAAGGGCTGCAGAGGGGCTTTGTGGAGCACGGGGATGCTGTGACAGCATCCTGATGGTGACAGCCTGACCAGGGATGAGGGGAGAGTGCCTGGGGCCACTCATCCCTGCCCTGCAGCCCACCGGGGTCACACAGATCCCGGGGTCACACAGACCCCAGCTGTGCCCACTGGGGTCACACAGATCCCATTTGTGCCCACCAGGATCACACAGACCCCAGGGTCACACAGATCCCAGCCATGCCCTGCAGCCCACCAGGCAAAACCTGGAACCTGGGCATCCCCCCACACCATCCCCAAGCCTCAGGACCCCCAGCACCAGGACACCCCGACCCCAAACCCACCAGCACCCTACAGACAAGCCCCGGAGAGCAAGGAGCAGATCCAGGGGGGTGTCCCCAGGTGAGCCCCCTATTCCTGGGCTCCAGGGGAGCTGCTGCTGGTGCCAGCAGCACCGTGCAGCTTTACGTAACCCGCGTGTGCCCCCGGGACGTGCCCGCCTTAAATAAACCGCATCCCTCGGCTCGGCTGCCCCGGCACGGCTCGGCACGGCTCGGCAGCGGGGGGCGGGCGGGCTGGGGGGCACGGGAGAAGGGGTGAGGGCAGGCCAGGGCCCGCGGGAGCCCAGCAGCAGCGCCACGATCAGCCGAGCACGGGCTGCAGCTTCCTTGCGGTGCGGTCCCGCTGGGAACTGGCAGCGGGGGTTAACCCTTGCTGGCCACGGCTCGGGGTCGCTGGGTGGTCCCATCAGGGTCAAGCCATAGCGGGACACCCCCGGCCCGAGCCCTGCTCGCCCAGCAGGGGTGGGTTTGGGGGGCCGCGGCGCCCGGGTGCTGCTGGCTGCACCCAGTGGGTGCCAGGGAACAGGGAGGGGACCCAGACAGGGCTCGGGGCGAGGGAGAGCCCGCGCCTGCCTGCGATGAGAAGGTGCTGAAAGACAAAACTCTTCCCTCCCTCCCTCCCTCCCTCCGTTCCTCAGGAATGATGGATCCGGAAGGGCTGGGACGGAGCTGGCAGCAGGGAGGGAGCCCAGGGAAGGGTCTGCAGCGTCCTGGCGTGCCCGGGTGGCTCTGGGGGTGCCCGGGGATGTCGGGAGTGTCACGAGGGAGGGGACAGGTGGGGACAGGGATGGACCACCGCGCTGGAAGCGCCAAGGGAGGTCCGTGGCAGCCGTTGTTGGGGCAAAAGGAGCAGGGGGATGATGGAGGGACAACAGGGAATTTCCCACCATGCACTGGGGCAGCATCCCTGGGCGCTGTCCCCTCCCCACGCCACGCTGCCCTCGGAGTTCCAGGGAGCCTGAGAGACTGGTGAAGCCTTCCCAGGGCCAGTGCAGTCCCCACGGGGTAGCCACGCTGTGAGACGCTCTGTTGGGGCTCAGCCACTGCCCCCTCCATCCCAGGAGCAGGATCCGTGAGTGTTCCCACAGCTCCAAAATCTGTCTGGGGTGCCTCCACTCCCTGCCTGTCCCCGCATGACCCACAGATGATCCCCAGGATGAACCGGGGGGGGGGGGGGGGAGGGTGGTCCAGGCTGGGATTGAACCCTGAGGGGTGTTCTGCCTCGGTGGTTTGGCACAGAAATCCAAAATCCCTGTTTTTCCCCCAAACCAGAGGGAGAGCAGAGGGACGGGAACACCCAGGAGCCAAGTGTTGGCCAGAACTCGGCAGCGGGAAGCCGGAAACCCCCGAATTAGAACCTTTGGCATCCCTGCCCTGCTCAAAGCAGGGGGGACGCTGTGAGGACGTGGGGCAGAGGGACACACTGTCCCCATGGTGTCCCCTGGGATCCTGGGGGACGTGTGCGGGACAGGGGATTCCCAGAATGATCCAGCACTGGGGGAGGGGATGGATGAGGGTCCTGACATCCCAGAACATCTCTGCTGATGTCCCAGGATCCTGCCAGCCCTATCCCGGTGTCCACATCACCTGCCTGGACCAGGGCACCTCCAGCCCTGCCAGGAGCGAGCTCTGCACCCCCAGACCCACCAGGAGAAAGAACCCAAAATCCGGCTTTTTCCTCATGCAAAATGGATCCCAACTCCAGCTTGCCCGGAGTGCATACACAGAACCCCAGCCCTTCCTCTTCCTCCTCCTCCTCCTTCCTCCTCCTCCCAGCCCCGGCACAGAGCCCGGCACGCACCTACCTGCCTTCACCGCGGCGCAGGTGAGGAAGCTGAGGGTGCAGGCAGAGGAAGAAACCCCGATCCACCCCCCCACACACACACCGTGCCCAGCACAGAGCGCGATGGCCGCGGGAGCGTTTGTTAATCTGCACCCGGCGCTTAAATAAAAAAAAAAAAGAAAAAGAAAAAAGAAAAAAAAGGGGAAAAAAAAACCCACGTCAAACCTTCAGGAGTCTGGAGGCTGCGGCGGAGCGGAGGGCACGGGAGGACACTCACTCCCACACGAGCAGCTTTCTGGGAATTAGGGCCACAGCCCAACTGCTCTGGCAGCCTGAGCTCCCCTCCAGCCCTGGCTGCCGGTACGGCGGGGCCTGGGCAACCTCCCCGGTGCCGGTCCCGATCCCGGACAGCCTCAGCGGTCCCGTCCGGCCCCGCCGCCGCAGGGTCGGACACTTCTCCCGACCCTAATCTCCCGCTTTTCCCCAGGGAGGTGAGTAAGCATCGCTAATCCCGCTCGCTTCTCTGCTGGGGACAGACGAGCAGCGCTCCCCCCGGACTGGGGCTGCTCCCCGACACCCCCAGCTCGCCCTGGCCAGTCCAGGTCGCCCCCTCCGCGGGTGACGCACGCCCTCAAGGCGAAGCTTGGGATGAACGGAGCGAGGAGAAGGAGCGAGGAGAAGGAGCGAGAAGGAGCCGCTGGTTCCCGTCAGAGGCCACCGCGGGATGTCGCAGCCAACCCACCTTTGCCTTTGGTGCCCCCCATGCCCCTGTGCCAGCCCCGCGCGAGGCCGGGGGATGCCGGGGAGGGGACGCAGGAGGATCCGGAGGTGATGGATGCTGCCGTCCCCGCATCCCTCCTTCCCTCCCCGGGGGGAGGACGAGCCGTCCCGGCAAGCCGCGGTGCGGGGGCACGGTGCCCGTCCTGTGCCACCCCCCTGACCCCCCCACCTCCACGTGCCCGGGACTCCTGTTTACCCAGAGCCAGGAACCGGCTTCAAATACCTTGATGTAATTAAAAGCTCACCCCGGGGGCAAGGGCTTAGGACGGCAGCCAGGGACACGGGCAGCCCGCTGCCACCTGCGTGCCGCGCAGGCAGGGCTGGCAGCTGTCCGTGCTCTTGGCAGCACCTACCTGGCAGCAGCCGGGGGCTCCTGCCCTCAGCCCGGACCCCTCCGGTGTCCCCGCCGCGCTCCCGGGGTGTCCCGGAGCCGGGAAGCCGCTGCCGGGGCGGGTGATGCGGTGACACGGATCCTGGTGCGGGGGGACACGGGACAGGAGGGATGGACAGCTCCTGCTCGCTGCCTCAGTTTCCCTTGGCGGCTGGAAATGTTCTGCCTCAGTTTCCCCTAGAGAGAGGTCCCCAGCACCCCCTGAAGGTGATGCCCAGCTCCCCGCGAGCTCGGGGGTTGCGGTCCCCAAAAATCCTCAGCCCAGAGCTCGTGGTGTCACGGCAGGGACACGGAGCCGGAACCTTCTCGGTGCCAGCGCGGGCTGGCTGGGGACAGACGGGTCCCCGGGGGGACAGGCGGCTGCGGGGAGGAGGGGGGGGGATGCAGCAGCGTTCCTTCAGCTGTGTCCTCCCACACTCCCGTCACCTCGAACGCCCTTTTCCCGACCCCTCCCGCTACCGCCGCGCTTCCCACCCATCATCCTCTTCCTCGCCATCCTCCTCCTCCTCATCATCATCATCCTCGCCAGCCGCTCACCGGCATGTCCGCGCTTCAGGACACGCTGTGGGGGCGCAGCAGGAGCCTCCCCAGAATGAAGAGGGGAGGTCTTACCTGCACGGCAGTGTCGGGGAGGGAAAGTGGGGGGGATCCCGTCCCAATCCCATTCCCCACCCGCCCGAGCCCCCCGCCCGCGGCTCCTCACGCCGCCCTCCCTGCCCTCTGCGGCGGGAGGCAGCTGAGAGCTCCCGGGGCTGCCAGAAAAGAGGCTGCGTTTAAACAACAGACATAATTATGCTTTTGATACCGTCTGCTAAAAATACAGCGCGGTGCCGCGCGGGGAGCCATGTGTGCACGGCCTCACATGGCTCCAGCCCGGAACAGCTGACTCAGGAAGGGGACAGCCATGGGGGGAGCCCCGTGGGGATCGGAGGGGGTGGTCACACCGCCCTGGTCACCTGGGACCCCCAAATAGTCGTTTTGAGGGTGATGAGGGCAGCCCAGGGATGGCCACAGCATCCCAAAGACGGCCAGAGCATCCCACCGCAAAAAGGCAGCGGACTGAAATGAGCTGGGAATGGGGCCGGGAAGAAGGAGGGGAGTGTGCTAGCGTGGATGTCATTCGGTGTCACCAGGGTGGGTTTTTTGGGGGGGCTCAGTCTGCTCCCAGCCCCGACAGCAGCACGGGAGAGTGGAGGAGAAGGGGAGGGAAGGATGAAGGGGGGCTCTGGGGGTGGCACCGGGAGCACCCAGCAGCTCCCTGGGGAGATAAATCCCTTTCAGGAGTAATGACTCCCTTCCCCTGACCCTGGGGACAGACAGAGTTGGGTGACACCCCCACAGTGCCCGGCCCTGGCACCCCCAGACACCGGCTGCTGCCCTCCAGGAATGGGCAGTGCCCGACCCGGGGGCACCGTGATCCGGGCTTGGCATCGCAGCATCAGCCAAGTCGTGCTCAGCTGCGACAGGGAGCAGCCCTGCGTCACCTGCTCCCCTGGCAGCTCCCAAGGATGCAGGCAGGGAGCCATTCCCTGTGTCCTGTCCCTCCATCCCTTGTCCCCAGTCCCTCTCCAGTTCTCCTGGAGCCCCTTTCGGCCCTGGCAGGGGCTCTGAGCTCTCCCTGCAGCCTTCCCGTTTCCAGGTGAGCACCCCCAGCTCTTCCAGCCTGGCTCCAGAAGTGCTCCAGTTTTGGCCTCCTCTGGACTTGTTTCAGCAGCTCCACGTCCCTCTGATCTTGGGGACCCCCGAGCTGCAAGTGAGGTCTCACCTGAGCAGAGCAGAGGGGGAGAATCCCCTCCCTGCTGAGGATGCAACCCTTGATTCCCGCCCCCACCCCCCCAATTATTCCACCTCCTACAATCCCCCAGCCCCACTGTCCCCCCCATTCCCACGACCCAAACCCTGCCCCGAGCTGGGACAGGAGGTCCCCACAGCGGTGCCAGCCGGGGCTCAGCCTGGCACCCCCTCCCCGGAGGGGAACCATGGCAGCGGGCGAGCTCAGGTCAGGCGCTTAAACTGCTGTGCTGGGGCGGTGCCAGGCGGGCCGGGGGGGATTAGGGCTTTGCTGATGCAGCCTGGCACTGGCCCGTGCGCTGACACAGCTGAGATCAGCGCTGGCACCGCCACAGCTGCCTCAGCCCCCAGGGGGGACGGGCTGTGCCACCCCGCCCGGCTCCTGTCCCCTCCTTGTGTTTCAGCCCCCGGGGGACCCACGGATTTACTTAAGCTAGACGTGGAAACTCCTTGTTCCTTCCCAAGACCCCACTTTGCCCCGCTTGGGAAGTCGCTGGTGTCGTGCCTCAGTTTCCCCAAGCTGGCAATCCCTGACCCCGCACTCCTGGGGATGTAACACTGAGGCTCCAACCCTCTCTTAGCACACCTGGGAGTACCCCAACACCAAAGAACCCCCCTTTGACCCCCAGCTCGCCTCAGCAGCAGTATCCTTGGAGGAACTGCGCTCCCTAAGCGGCTTTAGGGGGATTACAGGCAGCCCCCTGGCCCTCGCTGTCCCCACCCAGCTTTCCTTCTCCGCTGCTTTAAGTAATCGTCTCCCAGGCAGTTTTACAGGGCTAATCCAGCCACCTCCACCTAATCTGCTCCAACACCCCTGCCTGCCCCGGGCCGCCCCGCAGAGCCCGGCCTGGGCTGGGGCCGGACGCTCTCGCTGCCCTGGGAAGACCCCCGAAATCAGGCGGTAGCCAAGGGCTAAAAATACAGGGAGGATTGGGAGCGAGGGGATTGATGCCAGGGAACAGGGGCACGGCGGGACAGGGGAGGTGACAGACTCACCTTGTGCCACCCCCCTTTGCCCCCGTGTCGCCCAGACAGGGACGAGCCCCTCGGGAAGGAGAGGGGATTCCCGACGGGATGGGATGATCCAGGGATGTCCAGCTGCATCCCAGGTGTCCCAGCAAGGCCACGGCTGCTGCTGCCATGCCATGGGGGACACGGCTGCTGCAGGGACCCTCCAGCTTCCCAGGAAGTTTGGGAATGCCACTGACGGCCTCAGGGATATAAAGTGGGTGGTAAAAGACCCTTGGGAAATGCCCGTGAGGAGCGTGGGGTGGATTCCCAAGGATGGAGTTCTGTCCACATGAGAAAATCATCTCAGGAAGCTTCCCTGGAGGAGGCTGGGGGTGCTCTCCGGGATTCCGGAACATGGGTGAAGAGTCTGGGAGAGGCCCTCTGGAGGAGTCTCAGGTGGAGTCCAGAGCTTCCTCCAAGAGAAAAAACAAATCTCAGGAAGCTTCCTATGGAAGGGGACAGCACTGAGGACAACTCCTGCTTCCCAAAGTCTGAAATATTTATTTTTTCAAGCACAAAACCCTCTTTTTGGGAGAGGGGAATGTTAAAAGCCATGTGCTGCCTGGCACTCCGAGTTCAAGTATGGGGGTGTCAGTCTGTGTCTGGGACGGCCCTGGGCAGGGGCCATGGCTTTGGCTTCAGAGGGACGAGGCTCTTTGTCCACTCCTGGCTCCCAGGGGAACGGGAATGTTGGGAATAAGGCACCATGGCAGCAGGAGAGGAGGGGGAACGTGTAGTGTTCACAGGATGGGGGAAAAGGAGGGGACAGACCTCACACCAGAGGTGCCAGCACCGAGCTGGGGAGGTCTGGGAGGGGAGGATGAGCTGCTCCCCCCTCCTCGAGGCACCACATGGGTCATAGAAGGGATTTACAGTGTGAGGATCCCCAGGGGTGCAGGAGCCACCCCGGGAACGCAGGAGTCACTGCTCCCTCCTGACGCCACAGCAGCAAATTCCTCTCCAGCCTCCTGGCAGAGGTTTCCAAGGATTTTTTAGCTGTCCTGCTCCGTCAGAGCCATTTTCCTCCTGGTCCGGCTGCGCAGGAGCCGGGAAGAGCCCTGGGTAGGGAAAGCAACAGGGACAGGTCACAGGGACAAGTCAGGACCCCCTCAGGCAGCCCCACACCCCCACCGTGTGTCCCCTTCCCACAGCACCTCTTTTCCAGGGTTCTTCCTCAGGGATCTCAAGCTCTGGCTGCGGGACAGGGATTTGGGATCCCGGCGTGGGGACCGTGGTGGGGACACCTGCGAGTCCGACCACATCTCCTCATCATCCGAATCGCTCTCGTAGCGGCGGCCGGCGCCGTAGCCTGGGGACAGGGGGGACACGCCAGCTTCCAGCATGGCCACCGTGGGCTTTGCTGGGAGCCCCCTTCACCGTGACCACCCCAAGCTCCTCACCCAGAGGCTGCCGGAGGCTCTCCTGCTCCTCCAGGTACAGCGGGTCCTGGAAGTGCACGGGAGCCTGCTCGGGCAGCGAGCGCAGGTCCTGCATGCTGAAACTGCGGAGCCGCCCGGCCAGCGCGCCCTGGCCCTGAATTGGGGGACACAGAACGGACAGGGGTGGTCACACCCCAATCCAGGGGACATCACCGTCTCCTGTCAGCTCCCGGGGTACCTTGGTGGCCGCCTGGACGGCGGCGGTGGCCGCCAGGTTGAGGCCCCTCTTGCCGAAGCGCAGCATGGTCTCGTAGCCGCGCTCGCGGGCCCGGACCAGGAACGCGTCGATGTCCTGAGAGACAAGGAGGGTGGTGCTGGGAGTGCAGGGTGGTGGCCTGGGGCACTGTCACCTCTCAGGGCATCGCCACGTCCCGAGGCATCACCATATCCCTGAGCATTGTCACCTCCCAGGGCATTGCTATGTGCTGGGGAATTCCCTGAGCATTGTCACCTCCCAGGGAATCACCAGGTCCCTGGGCATTATTGTCACCTCCCAGGGCAACACCAGGACCTGGGGCAATGCCAGGTACCCAACTCAGGTGGGCTGAACCCCCCCAGGCTGGGCAAGGAGGAACCCCCAGAACCCGAGGAATTTGAATTTGTACCTTCTCCTTGCGGGCCAGCATGGGGTGCACGAAGCGGCGGTAGAGCAGGCTGGCACCCCGCGTGTACGGGGACAGCAGCCAGATGACAAATGCCATCTTCACCTCGTAGTAGAAGGGGAACCTGTGTGAGAGGGGCAGGAGATGAGTTGGGGTCCAAAGACACCTCCTGTACCCCCCCACACATCAGCTCTGGGGGGCTTCTGGGGACACCCAGAGTTCCTCCCCAGCCTCACCAGGAGATGAGGAGGTCGGTGAAGGTCTCTGTGGCCATGAAAAGAGCAAAGACAATCCAGTACATCATCCATCGCACCTGGGGGAACCGTGAGGAGCACATCAGAGGGGGCTGGAACCTGGGAAAAGGGGGGGGCTGAACCCCAGAAAGGGGGACTGGAGCCCCGGGAAAGGAGGAGGACTAGAGCCTCAGAACAGTAGGACTTGAGCCCCGGGAAAGGAGGGGGAACTGGAGCCCCGGGAAAGGGCTCCCCAGGTACTTGACTCACGTATTCCCGGATGTTTTTCGTCTTCACAGCCTTGTAGGAGGCGTAGGCCGGGTAGAGCATCCCGAAGAGCAGCCTGTAACACAGAGGGGGGGTGAGGCAGCGCGGCCACCCCGCGTAGAGCAGCAGGAACAGGGACCAGCAGAGCTGCCGGCCCCAGCGCCGGACCCTGCCCTTGACCCCCTCCAGCACCATCCCGAGCCAGGAGAGGCCGGGAGAACGGCCCGGGAGCGGGCGGGGAGGCTCAGCCATGATGAGCACAGTGTCACTCCCACCTCCACGGGACCGGCCCGACCTGTCGGGGCAGGGCAGGGGATGGGACAGGGGGAGGTGGCAGGGCATGGGCTCGGTCCCCGCAGGCTCCGTCCCGGGCGCAGCGTCGGTGCCAAGCTCCGTGCCGGGGCACTGGGTGAGGTGCCACCACTCCTAAACACCTACCTGGTGTCCCGGTGACCTCCTGTGAGCAGGGACCCCCGGGATGGGGCAGGGACCCCCTCCTGGGGGATGGGGCAGGGACCCCCGGGATGGGACAGGGACCCCCCCCGGGGGATGGGACAGGGACCCCCCCCCGGGAGATGGGACAGGGACCCCTCCTGGGGGATGGGACAGGGACCCCCCCCGGGGGATGATGCAGGAACAGGGGAACCCCCACCCATGGGTGATGCAGGGGGGACCCCCAGGCCGTGCTCAACCTCTCCAGGGAGGGCCAGCAGCAGCTCAGGGACGCATTTTCTTGGGGTGACATGTTTGGGGGAGGGGGGCTGCTGGTTACCCCCATAGAAGAAATTTGGGGTCGCCCCCGCCCAAATGCCGTCTGGGGCCTCTCCGAGGAGTCCCCGCTGCGGGCCCAGCACGGGGACCCCAATCAATGGAACAGCCAGAGGGGGGACAGGGAATCGGGGACCCTTGCGACTGCACCCCACCCTGCAGCCCCTCCCCCGTTACACCGCGCGGACCCCACTCACTCAATCACCCGGCTAAGGATCCAGGACACCATGGCGCGGCCGGGGCTGAAGGCCGGGGCAGTGCCGGGTGGGAGGGTGGGTGCTGTGCCCCCCTGGAATTCCCAAATCCCCCCAAATTTCGCCCCAAACCCCGAGGGAGCGAATCCAAGAACTTGAAAGTTGCAGCAATCGAGCCGCGCATGCGCGGTCCGCGCCCCACCGGCCGTTCTTAAAAGGGCAATGCTCTTAAAAGGGCAACGGAGTTTCTTAAAAGGGCAATGCCCTTAAAAGGGCAATAGCGTTCGACCCACATGCGGAGGGTTTATAAAATAAAAACATTATATAAATCACCTAAATATATTAAATATCAATATAGAATATCCTAAGCATATCTAAAGGCGTCGTGGTTAAAATTGCCCTAATATATTGAATATTACTGTATTCATAGATTGAATATTACTATATTGATACATAATATATTAATACAGAACATATATTAAATATTCCCTAATACATAAACATTCGTCCCATAATATACATCTTTTTATACATTAAAACATACAATTTTTAGAGCAATAAACTTGTAGGTGGAGGTCCACTCTGACTGACATTTAAAGCATTAGTTTTGGGTCTGGAAGGGATTTGATGCTTTTTTGGTGCTCTGATGGACGATTCAAATCACTCCACTGTACGAGTGGAGTCCTGAAAGATCCTCCTGAGAAAATAAACTCAGTTTGAATCATCTCTCTGGGCCACCTCCGCCATGGCCCCACAGCCCCAGGAGTGATCCAGGGTTTCCCAAATTCCCCATCCCAGTCACGGTACCAGAACCTTCGTGCATTGCTCCTTGTGCTTTCAAACCTGCTTTTTCCTGCCAGGGAAACTGAGGCAGGGACACGTGGCTATGCTCTGGGAGAAACCATCCTGCTCCCCAAACCCATCTGTGCCCCGGAGGTGCCGTTACCTGCGAGAGGATCTTCATTTGTGCGTTTAATTGGTGGTTTTCTATCTGCATATTTATACACCTGGGAGCCAGGGAAAGGCTCCCCTGGAAAACCAGTCCAGCAGGGACTCCCCTCCCTGAGGAAACACCTCCTGCTCCCCACCCGCACCGTGGGCCAAGGTTTCTGCTGGAAAAAAAACAACCTAAAAGGAGGAATTCCTGCTCCTTGGTGCCACGGAATGCTGGATAGAGCTGGCACCCCGTGGCTGCAAGGACACACGGGCAGGGCTGGGGGTCACAGTGTGTTTATTGGGGGGTTTTGGTGGGCATGAACACCTTGCTGGCACGCTGGGTCCTGCCTGCCAGCGGGGCAATGGGAGCAGGGAGTGCTGGAAGTGCATGGAGAGGGACAGGAGCTGCTGGCATCGAGTCCTCAGGGCATCGCATCTGTATCCACCTCAGAGCATCCTGAGCATCCCATGGTCCTCAGGGCATCCCACATCCCATTTGCATCCTCCTCAGAGAATCCTGCTGGCCTTGGAACATCCCATCATTACCCTCACCATCTCATCTGCATCCACCTCGGAGCATCCCATCCTCCTCAGGGCACGCCACCCCATCCCCTCCCCTCCACTTTGGAGCATCCAAAAATCCCTCAGCATCCTTAGAAGCCCCCACCCCTCCTGCCACATCCCCACCTGCTATCCCCCTTCCTTTCCTTTCCCACCAGCTCCCAGCCCATGGCCCGAGCCAGACAAAGACCCCTCCCCAAACCCTCTCCACCCCCCTAGGGACACAGCTCAGCAGGGCAAGGCGAGTCCCACCCTCCCTCGCTGCATCCCACAGGGTAAAACCAGGAGCACCATGGGGAAACCGAGGCACCGTGGGGCTGTGTGAAGGTGGAGGGCTGGGACAGGAGGTGTGCCCAGGGGGTGGTGGGCAAGGGGTGGTGGGCACATGCACGTCCGGTGGCTCTCCGGGTGCCAGCTACAGGCTGAGGTCCACCACCACGTGCCGGTACACCAGCGTGTTGGCCTTGAAGCTCGGCGCCAGCAGCAGCTGCACGTCGGCCGCCGGCACCGCCCGGAACGCCCGCGGCGCCTGCACCGACAGCTCCTGGAACTTGGCGAACTTCTGCTTCTCCTCTTCCCACAGGTACACGTGGGTGAAGGAGAAGTCGCTGCCCAGCGCCAGGTACTGCCGCTGCCCCACGGCAAAGGGCTGCATCACCATGGAGCCGCGCGACGGCAGCGTCTGCACCTCCACGAAGCGCTGCCCTTCCCAGCGCACCACCTTGGAGTCGCCGATGTAGCGGCTGAGGCACAGGAACTGGTCCCGCTTGGCCCTGAAGTGCTTGACCATCTGCACGTCCAGCATCTCGCCCACCTCGCCCTGCGGCACGAATTGCTTCTGTGCCCGGCTCCACTGGTAGATGACGGGGGCCTGGGAGCTGCTGGAGATGATCAGCCGGGGTTTCCCGTCGTTCTCCACGTATTCCACGTCGGTGTCGCGGTGCCAGGCGTGGAGGGCTTGGTGGGAGTAAAACCCGTTCTGGTTGAGGCGGTAGAGGCTGGTGGAGCCCGCCTTGGAGCTGTCGGCGATGAC
The DNA here is from genome assembly GCF_963662255.1 of Cinclus cinclus. Classification (NCBI taxonomy): domain Eukaryota; kingdom Metazoa; phylum Chordata; class Aves; order Passeriformes; family Cinclidae; genus Cinclus; species Cinclus cinclus. The sequence goes on along the minus strand of NC_085074.1, from coordinate 3,539,290 downwards.
GAAGTACCAGTCGCCCTCGATCTGGAAGGCCTCGATGTCGTTGGGCTTGCGGATCTTCTGGCTGTCGATGTCCTGGATCTTGATGAACTTGTCCACGGCCGTGTCCCAGCGGTAAATGTAGGAGCCGCCAAAGAGCTGAGCCACCACCACGTAGAGCTGGTCCTGCGCCACGATGGGCTTGCAGTGCACCGCCGAGTGAGCTGACAACAAACCACGTCACGCCGGGGCTCTGCCCGTCCTGGGTCACCCCAAATAGGGTCCCAACCCAGGAGAGGACCCCCCCCAGCCCAAATCCTCACCGGGGATGCGGTCGAAGTCACGGAGTTTGCGCTCCACGTAGTCCCACTTGAGGATGGAGCAGCTGCTGGCACTGGGCTGTGCCAGGGCCACGTAGAGGTCACTGGCGTAGGTGAAGGGCTCAGCCGAAACTGCCTGGAAGGGCAGAACTTGGTGCATCACGAAATCTGGAGCAGGGAGAGGTGGCAGTGAGGGTCTGAACACCCAGGAGTGAGGTGACAGGTGACAGGTGACAGCGGTGCCTTACCCGTGGTGATGCACTGGAAGTCACCGAGAGCCAGGTCCCGGATCCGCTGTCCCTCAAACTGCCCGGGGCTGCTGCAGAACACGGCGGGGACCGTGGTGTTGGTGCTCTCCAGCCACTCCACCAGCCACTTGATCTTGCAGTCACAGGCCAGCGTGTTGCCACGGAGGTCCCTGCCAGGGATGGCACCGAGTCACTCCCAGCACCCACTGGGATGTCACCCTCTCCCCAGCTCAGTGTCCCAGAGTCCCTCACAGGGATGGCACCGAGTCACCCCCAGCACACAGCTCCCTGTGCAAACCCCACTCCTCGGGATGTCACCCTCTCCCCAGCCCGATGTCCCCAGCGGTCCCCAGTGCTGTGGCAGCCTCACAAGTCACTCAGGATGTCCAGCGGCTTGAAGAGATCCCGTGGTAGCGTCTGCAAGTTGTTGTTGGCCAAGGACCTGGGGATGAGAAGGTTTGTGGAGGTGACACCTCCCTGACAGTGATGAAGGGACAAGGCCACCCCCGCAGGGTCCCCCAGGTGCTCACAGGTGCGTCAGGGACTTGAGCCCACGGAAAGTGGCCTTGGAAAGCGCCTGGATGTCGTTGTTCTCAATGAACCTGGAATGGGAACAGACAGTGATGGGGCCATCCCAAGGATCCCCCTGCCATCCCTGTGCCCACCGTGTCCCCGTGTCCCCATCCCCATGTCACACACAGGTACTGCAGGTGCGAGAGCCCGGCGAAGGCGTTGTCCCCGATCAGCGTGAACTTGTTGGAGTTGAGGAGGCTGCAAAGAGACAGAGGGAGGCATCAGCACCTGGGCAGGGTGGGCACCGAGGGGGCACCGAGGCGAGCACCAGGATGCCCGGCCAGGGACACGGGACACCTACAGGAACTGCAGGGAGGGGATGTGGGCAAAAGCCGCCTCCCGGATCTCCGTGAAGGCCGCGTTCACCATGGTCCTGCGGGAGAGATGGAGCTTCAGCAGAGGAGGTGCCACCCCCGTGCTCCCCAGCACCAGCTCGGTGTCACCTGCCAGGGTGGCCCGTGAGAGGCGCTGGGATGTGGCAGAGGGACCCCAGCAGCCACCCTGCCCGGTGTGGGGACATGGAGGGGACGAGGTGCAGGGGGCTGGCACCCACCCCAGACTGCCCACACCCTGCGGCAAGCTCTGGCCCGAGGCCATGTGCACGCACACGTGTGTGAACACACACGAATGGGTGTGCAAACACATGCACACAGGTGTAACACATAGAAACAGGTGTGCAAACACACACAGGCAGGTGTAACACACACAAACGGGTGTAACACACACACTCACAGGTGTAAACACCCACATCTGCCACACATCCCCGTGCCAGGCTCGGGGCAACAGCCGTGCCCCCATCAAGACCCCACCCCAGTCGTGTCCCCTTGAGGCTACAGTCCCCAAGGTCACAGCCGTGTCCCCTCAGGGTTCTGGTCGCCAAGGTCACGGCAGGGACAGGCTGCAGCCCCGCTCTGTCTGGCTCTGATGGATGGCTGCCTGTGCCAGCACCGCAGCACACAGGGACAGGTCCCGGGCTGTCCCCAGCCTCCTCCTCCCCCCAGAGACCCTCGCACTGACCGTACCTCGCCCTGCTCCCCCATACAGCACAGCAGGAATGTCCCTGTCCCTCCAGGACAGCCAACAGCCCCTGCCAGCCCTGCACTCCTGAGCTGTGACGCTGTCCCCATCCCTGTCCCCACCCCAGGTACTCACAGCGAGATGACCTCGGGGGGCAGGTTCTTGGGCACAGCCTTGGAGTCCACGCAAAAAGCCGTGTCCCGGGTGCAAGAGCAGCTCGGGGGACAAGGGGGAGGCCGGGGGGACCGCCGCCCCTCCACCGGCAGCCAGAGCCAGGCCACGGCGAGGAGGAGGAGGAGGCGAGCGGGGAGCTGGTCCCTCGGCATCCTCCTCCCGCGCCGCAGCTCCATCACGCCCTGGCCTTATCCCTGTTTGATCCCTGGAGCTGCTCCCAGCGCCGCAATGCCCGGGAGTTGTGGAAAAGCCTGAAGAGCCTTTTTCCCTCTCTTTTTTTTTTTTTTTAATTTTTCCCCGGGGGTCTCAGCGTGGAGGAGAAGCGGCGGAGGCTGCGGGCGCCTGACCCGCGGCTCTGCAGCACACCATGCCCGGTGCTGCGGGAGGGAGGGAGGGAAGGAAGGAGGGAGGGAAGAAGGAAGGAGGGAGGGATGCCGCTGAGTGACAGCTCCAGCATCTCCGTGCACGCGTGTCCGTGCGCGCGTGTCCCCGGCAGCCACCAAACTCGGGGTTCCACGCCGGGCTGGCGGCCACCGGGTGCTCCTGGGGTCCGCAGAACTGCAGGGGGGGAAGGGGACAGGACAGGGGTGACACCCCCGCAGTGGCTCCCCCCACCTCGGTGCTGCAGCGCTGCCCTCACCAGCTCCCTGCCCGCGGTGGCCGCAGGACACTGGGCACCCATCCACGCCACCCCGTCCGTCCCAGGCACCCATCTCTCCCATGCCAGGCGTCCATCTGCGCCGTCCCTGGCACGGAGCCCGCGGGAACAATGAGTCCAGCCAGCTCCTTCCCCGCCCGGGGGGGGGGGGGGCACACGCAGCTGCCCGTGCAGAACCGGGGGTGCAGCCCCCCCCGGGTACGTGCTGGAGGTGCTGGGCCCCCTCCTGCCACAGCCCTGGGTTGGGTGTGGAAGGTGGGCACTGCCCGCTGTTTGCCTTGGCACACCCACAGCTGCCGGATAAATGCCAGGCAAAGGTCCTCGGAGGTTTTGTGGCCCCTCCCTGGCTCTTCTCCGGGCTCAGCAAACAGCACGAGTGGCACTCGGCAGCTGGAGTGACCCCAGCCTTCCCCGGCCAGCCGGGATCCCATAAATGCCCCCGAGGACCGGGCTGGCAAAGGGACAGGAGCACACGGAGAGATGGACGACAGCTCCAAAGAGGCGCTGATGGAGGAGGCACCTCCGGTAAGGAGCACCCACCACCCACCCTGGAAGAGGGGGCTGAGCCCCCTCTGCCACCCCCGGCGCTGGCGGCTCAGCCGGGCACTGCCCCGTGTCCCCAACAGAGGTACACGGAGTCCCCTCGCCTGCCCTGCATCCCCCATGAGCTCAAGAGCCTCCTGCTGATGGTGACGCTGGTGGTGGTGGCCCTCGTGGTGGTCAACATCACCTTCCTCCTGCTGGGGCTGCACCTCAGCGAGTCACACGCCGAGACGGTGAGGGCAGGGAGAGACCGAGGTGCCCCGGGCTCCGGGAGAGGGGCTGGGATGGCACCGCAGCTTTGTAGGGATGGAGTTGAGACCCCGCAGGGCTCCCTGACCCCTCTGCCCACCCGCGGCAGGTGTTGAGAATGACCATCCACGGGCTGGATGGCGAGGGGACCCCCCAGCAGCTCGCCATGAGCAAGAAGGAGAGGACCGGGACGTTCGCGGTGCGGGATGGGCTCAACGCCTCGGCCACGGTGGTGTACGACTACAGCAAGGTGCGTGGGGACCTGGGGACCCCCGCTACGGCCACAGGACGGTGCTGAGCTGAGCCGGCTCTGTCTGCAAACAGCTGATGGTCGGCTACAGGTCCTGGCGTCAGCGCGCCTGCTACATCACCCGAGTGGACAAGGACAACCTCCCGGGGCTGGACGCTGTCACCGAGACCTTCCAGAGCCGGCAGGTGAGCGGTGACCACCCTGCTGGGATGGGGAGGGAGCAGCACTGGGCTCAGCACAGCCCAACTCCTGCAGCGCTGGGAAATGTGGGGCTGGGGGTTTGTCACCTCTGGAGGGGACACTGTGGCTGCCGTGGGTGGCAGCTCCGTTCTCTGTCCTGCAGGATGAGAATGTTGGGGACAAGGCCGTGCCCTTGGCTGATCGCTCCATCCTGGGCACCACCATCAACATCCTCTGCAGCGCCGTCCCCGTGTTCTGGGTGTAGGAGCAGCTCCCGGTGGGATGGGACGGGACAGCGAGATGGGGATGGCACTGTCCCCCACGCTGCCCTTTGGAATGCCGGGGAATCTCTCATCTTCCTCCTCCTCCTCCTCCTCCCCATCCCGGGGACAGCCACCTCGCCACGGGGGTGCTCCATCCGCCGTCGCTTGGCACCGCGGATTTCTCACTGCTCTCGCCAAAAAAAAAAAAAAAAAAAAAGTGGGATTTGCTTCTGTCTACAAAGTAAAGCCTGTACGTGTCCCCAGCCTCCAAGTGTGTTCTTGCCCTTCCTGGGTACTGGGGACAGGGATGTCTCCTTGTGGGGTGAGGGGTGGGGAGGGGAATCCCTGGTGTTGGGGTGAGCAGAGCTCGGGAGGGATCAAACACGGGGGCAGCAGCACAACTGCACACCATGTCCTCTTCTGTGCCCTCCCAGTGTCCCCACCGGTGCTCCCCTCCAGTTTGGAGGGTGGAGGGTGAGGCTGAAGGAGCAAACTTTGCACTTCCAGACCTTCAGGAAGCGCTCCCAATCCTCGTGCAGGTGGGGACAGAGGGACTGTGCCACATCCCCAGCGGGAGCCAAGCCCTGGGTTATCCACAGACACCACAGTCCAATTGCTCCAGCTCCCCCCATCCCCATCCTGTCCCTTTTCCCATCCATTCCAGCTCCTCCTGCCCCACATCAGCTGGGAGCAACCCTTGGGACCACTTCCAAGTGCTACACAAAAAAAACAGGGGAGCACCGTGGCTGGGAGAGGGAAAAAGAGACCCCTGGAAGATGGTTTGATCTTTCCAGACCTGCAAACTCAGTGTTGTCCTCAAAATCACTGCCACAGGCAAAGAGGTGGGGGTCACAGCTCCAGTGGGGTGACACTTCGGGACACTGCATGGGCTGACTCGGAGCCAGCAGCTCTGCTTCCCAAAAATCCCTGACTGTGATAAGGAGCTGGGTCAAGAGGGTGCCATGGGCCAGGAAAGGTGATAAGGGCTCCCACGGCGACTGAACAAACAGCCAGGAGCCACTCCAGGGACTCTTGTGGCCCTTGACACCCTGGGAAAAGAGGCAGCATTCACCCCCCAATACCTGGCTGTGGGTGTTGGGGGTCCCAGGGGTGGCTGGAGGGGTCCCAATTGCAGGAGGGGATCGTGGATGGGCAAAACCAAGGCCCAGCCACCAGAGCGGCACATGCCAGAGCTGGGACCCCCTCACCCCCAAAAAATCCACACCGTGGGCACCTCTGCCAGCCCCAAAAGCCACCAGCAGTGGTGCCTGAGCAGCCTCAGGACCAAAAATGAGGGTCAGGGACATTTCCCTGTGCCACGGGGACCCTGTTCCCACCCCATCCCTGCAGATTACAGGAAATCTTTAATGTCCCCTTTGTTCCTTGCCACATCAAGCAGCTCCAGGTGCCGGAGCTGGCCAAGGGACATGAGCCAGCTCCCACCTCAGCTGTGACCACAGCCGGATGCTCCACCCTGAAGGGTTTGCTTTGGCCCTGCCACCTCGCCCCTGGGCAGCAGAGAAGTCCCCGTGCCTGAGGACAAGGATTCTTGACCCAGAGCCCTCGGAGACTTTGGAGCAGCAGGTTCCCAGGGGGATCCAGTTGGGAGTGGGTGCTCAGCAAACACGAGTGGAGTGGGTCACATTCCAGGGCCTGACTGCACCCTGGGGCCACCAAACCCTTCACAGGTGCCGCTTCGGTCCACACCCCAGTGGCCCAGTATAAAATTCCCAGTCCCGACGGCCAGACTGGGCTGGGAATGGGAGGAGGAGGAGGAGGCAGCAGCCATGGAGAGCAGCATGAAGCAGGTGGTGTTTGAAGAGGAGGTGAGTCCCTGCAGGGTGGCACTGCCACACCGCGGTGTCCCTGCAGCCAGCTCGGTGCCCAGTTTATCCCAGCAAGGCACCAGTGCCCGGGATGGGGGTTTGGACCACGGGATATTGATTTTCCAGTGCCCAGGAGCAGCGGGATGCTGGGGGACAGTGGGATGAGAGCTGCTCCCACCCCCAGCTTCCTGCATCCCCCAGCTCCCACCTCCACACCCCTGACCACATCTCCCCCCATTTCCCCGGACCCCCAGGACTCAGGGAACGGCTGCTGCTGCCCAGGCTGCTGCCTGCCCTGCGCCACGTGCTGCGCCAAATGCTGCACCAAATGCAGCTTGTGCTGTGCCAAATGCTGCTGCCTGCCCAAGTGCTGCGCGTGTCCCAAGTGTCCCGGCTGTGCCAGCTGCTCCGGCTGCCTCAAGAACTGCCTGTGCTTCGTCCCTCGGCTGCTCTGTTACCTGCCCCGCAAGCTCCTGAGCTGCTGCCACCTCCGCTGCCTGCTCATCGTGGTGGTCGTGGTGGTGCTGCTGGTGATCATCATCGCCGGCGCCCTGCTGATGTGGCTGAGCGCTGACCAGCGCCACGCCGACACCGTGAGTGGGGAGCCCCCCGGTGCCATCAGTAGGGACCCCCCGATGCCCAGGGGAAGAGGCTGTTGCAGCCTCTGAGATCCCCCCTCGCCCCCCTCCAGGCCCTGCGGAGCGGGTTGTGGACCGGACCGGCCTGGGAAGAGGACGTGGCCACTTTCTACCTGGACAGCGGGGACGGGAAGGCGGCCACGGTCATCTATGATTACAAGAATGTGAGTTGGGGGGCTCGGGGGGACAAGGGGAGGGGGAGATGGGACGGAGCTGACCCGGGTTTGGTTTCCAACAGCTGCTGGTGAGCTACAGACCCCGGCTGCACCGCGCCTGCTACGTGACCCGAGTGGACAAGGACAACATCCCCGGGCTGGACATTGTGGTCGGGACCTTCCAGCGTCGGCAGGTGAGGACCTGGCTGGGGCAGGGGGGGCGTGGGGGGGGCTCAGTGCTTCGTGCAGCCCCCCTCCCTCGATGAGGAATGATGAAGATGGTGATGAAGAATGTGCCTTGTCCCCCCCCCTCCAGGCTGAGGAAAAGATCTCCGAGCCCCTGTCTGACCGTTCCCTCCTGGGCACCACGGCGAGCATCCTCTGCAGCCTCCTCCCTGTTTACTGGGCTTAGAGCCCGCAGGGTGGGCAGGGGGGGCTGCGGGACCCCTGCGGCTTTGGGGGACCCCAGCCCACCCGGCAGCATCCTCACAGTGCCAGCTTTGCCTTGCAGCATCCCCGACAGCCCCAGCCCCGCTGGGAACACGGGCGACTCCTCCGTGCCGCCTACCCCAAATTTGGGGTTCGGGTGGTGAGGAGGGGTCGGGGGGTCGGCGCTGGAGGGGCCGCAGGTGCGGGACCGGGGGCGGGGCGGGGGTGTCAGCGCTGTGCCGGGGGACAGCTGGTTTGTCACTTAAGTCTTCTCAGCTTCGCCAAACCCAAGTGCAAAAATGAGCTTAAAAAAACATGACATTTAAAGAAAACACAATTCTCCGTTCCAGTTCTTCACTCCCGGCTCCCGCCAGCTCCCGCCTTCCCCCTGCCTTAAAAATGCCTTGAGGGGCTCCGAGCTTGGATTTTGGGGGAATTTCTGTCGCAGCCACGGGCTGGGGGCTCAAGGGAGGGACACCCCCTGTGACCTGAGCTGCCCTGTCCTGCTGCCAGAGCCAGGCTGGCCTGAGAAATGGGTCTGTCCTCTGCCAGGCTGGAATAAAGGAGCAGGGCAGGAATCAGGTCTGGGAGCTATTCCTGGACACAGCCTGTGCCGAAAGCAGCCGCGGCCACCAGACGCTGCCCGAGGACAGGGATCATTAGCACTGGGATGATTTAGGACAGGGATGCTGGTGCTGTTGGGATCAGGAGTTATCAGGATCAGACATGATATGAATTGGGAATTATTAAGATTTTTAGGAGCTGGTGTTGAGATCAAGCATTATTAAGCTCAGGAGTTATTAGGATGGGAATTCCAGTGCTATTAGGATCAGGAATTATTAGGATTGTGATGTTGGTGTTATTAGGATCAGGAGTTGTTGCAACTTGGATATTTGTGTTATTGGAATTAGACATCAACAGGACTGAGATGCTGGTACTATAAAGATCAGGATTTTGTTAGGATCAGGCTTTATTAGGATGGGATTCTGACATTATTAGGACCAGGAGTTATTGGGACCAGGACACTGGCCTGGGCCTGAGAGGAGGAACAGGGAGTAGCCCATCCAATCCCCCTGGGAATGGGAGCCCACCAGCCCCACAGCTGCCTCGTGCCAGCCCCAAAGTGGGGACCACCAGCCCCCCACTGCCCCCACACCTGGATCCAGCTCCCGTTCCAACTCCTGGCACCAGGGAAGCTGCTCCTGCCAGAAAAGCGCAGCTGCAACTGCCTGGGATGTGGGGCATCCATCCAGGACCTCCTGCAGCTCTGGGGTGACCCCTCTCAAACCCTCCTTGACCCTCAAAACCCCCTCAGCCTCCCCGCCAAGGCTGGAGCAGATGGAGGAGGTGACAGAAAGTTGGCAGAACCACCAGGTCCTTGTGCAATAATTCCAGTATCCCGATTTCCGGAGGTTTGCGGCACAGCGGGGACCTCAGAGGTCCTGGCAGGGGTAAGCAGAATAAAAGCCCCGAGTAGGTGCTGGGAGCGGGGGAACCCATCCCCGGGAAGAGGAGGTGCCACCCTCCAGCCCCTCTGGGTTGTGTCACTGTGGCCACAGGGAAAAATCCAGTGCTGGTCATTCACTGCACAGGGGTCTCCAAGGGGGTCGCTGGTCCTGGTTCCATGGGGGAAAAGGTCCTGGGAGCACCCCATGTTGCCTTTTGCTGTAGAGGTTTTGGGGATGGAATCCACAGAGAGCTGAGGATGGAATGCTCCTGGCAGCTCCTGGTGCCCCCACCCTCACGGCTGTGCCGGTGCCAGGCCTTGGCATCACCCACCTGCCATTCCAGGATGCCAAGGAAGCCCTGCAGGGTGGGCAGGCTGAGGTAGGAGCGCTGGAATCCGTGTGTCCGTGCCAGGTGACATCCACCCAGGCCTCCTGCCACGAGGACATTCCCATCCTGATGCTCAGGCCGGGTGTGATGCTCAGCTCATCTTCCAGGTAGGGCTCCAGGTTGGAATGCTGGCCCCTCTAGGGCCACCAGCACAGCTGCAAGGGCGCCAGATCCCAGGAGCCGAGCCCAGCGTGGGAAAGCCAGGCAGGGAAAAGCCTCCTTGGAGAGCCTCGGCTCCCCGGAGCGCTCCGTGAGAAAGGGGCGATCTCAGGGTGGAAACCAACGGCTGGATCCTGACATCATGGATTTACATCATCCAGGGACTCGGCCTGCAAACATCCTCCCCAGCCCCGGTGCAGGATGAAAACAAAAAGTATTCCAAAGCCTGGTTTGTTTGTTTTCTTGGGAGACCGGCTCGAGGCTGGAGTTGAGACCAGCAGTTGCTCCCCGAATTCCCGTCCCTGGGATGCGCTGCGTGACGTGAGGGCCGGGGGCAGAGCAGGGACATGGAGTCAGCTCGGTTTTCCAGGATTTATTTATCTGCTTTGAAGAGGAACGTTTTGCTGGATCTGGGTTTTGCAATAAGGGAGAATGAGGAAAACATCCTGGGATGATCCTGATGGGGGAGGAAAACAACAGCAGAGATAAGGGGTGAAGGAGACGTAGTCATTCCTGGTGGGAACGAGCCAGGCCCTGCATGCAGGGGAACCCCAAAAGAGGATTTGGGGGCTTGGTGGGCAGGGGAGGGAGCGGAGCTGGTGTCACCCAGAATGTCCCCGTGGAGATCATTGGACACAGGAAACATTAAAATCTTAAACAATGAAGTTAATGCAAGTTCTGGGAGCACTGTGAGAGGATGGGGATGGATTTATAGGAGCAGCAGAAACAGCATGGGATGAACCAGATCCACTCAGCCCCCCATTCCTCCTGCAGCATTCTCAGGCTGGAATGTCCCTGGCAGGGGACAGGGTTGTGCCCCTGTGCCTTGGTATCCAGACACCCTCGGATTGCCCTGGGGGGCTCATCCTGCTGCCCGAGTGCTCGCTGGGGGGCTCACCCAGCTCCTGGGGTGCTCATCCCTATCTCGGGGTGCTCACACACCCTCTCCAGGTGGCTCGCCCATCCTCCCCAAGGTGGTCATCCCACTTTTGGGATGTTTGGCCACCGTTCCTGGTGTGCTTGCTCAGCTTTTGGGGTGCTCACCCAACCTTCCTGGGCTGTTCATCCTGCTCCTGGGCTCCTTGTCCACCATTCCCGGGGAGTTTTCCAGTTCCTGGGGTGTGTATTCAGCCTTTGGGGTGCTAGCCAGGATGTGGGGTGCAGGATAAGGGGTAAAGGACCAGGGATGCAGGATTGGGAGCCCAGGAGATAGAGGACTGGAAAATGTGGGGAATTCAGGAGCTGGGATGTGGGGTACCAGACCAGGACATGGGGTGTGGGACTGGGTAATTGGGGGTGCAGGGTTGGTGCTGGGGGGACAGGGGATGGCACCAAAGGGGACAGATTGGTGTTGGGAGATGTGGAATTTTGTTTCCTGGGAATATCGGGGGGCCAGGATTGATCCAGGGCATGCGGGGGCAGGGAGGAGGACGGGGGTCCTGGATCGGTACTGAGGAATGGGACGGAGGGGTGGCACGAGCGGGGCTGGGGGGACACCGGATGGGAGCAGAGGGGGAACGAGGGTCGGACTGGGAGTACCGGACAGGACCGGAGTGTGGCAGGAGAAACATCGGGGGAGCAGAGGGTGAGGGATCGGTTCTGGGGATGGGGAGTGGGATTGGGACCTGGGAAAATGGGACAGGACTGGGGGAGACCAGGACCGGTACCGGGGAGCACGAGATGGGACCGGGCAAAATGGAACAGGACCAGAGTGAGCCAAGATCGGTACCGGGGATATGGGATAGAACAGGATCGGTACCCGGGGTATGGGACGGTACCAGAGTGAGCCAGGATCGGTACCGGGGATATGGGATAGAACAGGATCGGTACCGGGGATATGGGATGGTACCGGAGAGAGCAGGATCGGTACCGGGGATATGGGATAGAACAGGATCGGTACCGGGGATATGGGATGGTACCGGAGAGAGCAGGATCGGTACCGGGGATATGGGATAGAACAGGATCGGTACCGGGGATATGGGATGGTACCGGAGAGAACAGGATCGGTACCGGGGATATGGGACGGTGGCAGAGCGAGCCAGGATCGGTACCGGGGATATGGGATAGAACAGGATCGGTACCGGGGGATACCAGACGGGACTCGGAGGGTGCAGAACGGGACGGGGACGGGACAGCGCCGGCCCGGTGGGTGCAGGAGCGGGCCCGGGGGCGGCGGAGGGGCAGGAGCGGAGGCTGCGGACCGGGTCCCCGCAACAGCCCGTCCCCGCCGCCCCCCCCCCGGCGCTGGCCCCGCTCCCAGCCCTGCGCCCGGGGCTGCAGGGGCCGAGCTCCGCGCTTGAACCCGCCCCCGCCAGATCTCATTTCCCTAAAAAAAAAAAAAAAAAGAAAAAAAAAAAAGGGAAAAAAAAGAAAAAAAAAAAGAGGGAGAGAGAGCGAGGGAAAGAAAAAAAAAAAAAAAGCGAAGAAGGGAAGGAAAGAGGGAAGAGAGGAAGAAAAAAAGCCCGGCCGGAGCCATGGCCGGGCTGCGGAGCTGTGGACTGCTCCTCTGCCTGCTCCTGGCCCGGGCCCTGCGCTTCCCGGACTATTCCTACGTGCTGGAGGAAGAGGAGGAGGACGAGGAGCCCCTGGACTACAAGGACCCCTGCAAAGCCGGTAGGAGCGGGGGGATGCGCGGCGGGGCGGACAAAGGGGAGCGCGGGGGGGCCGCGGGACCGCGAGTGCGGGAGTGAATGCGGGAGTGAGTGTGAGTGTGCCCCGCACACATTTCGGGGCTCTGAACGGCAGAACTTGGCTCCACCGGCCCGGGGCCGGCGAGTCCCGGTGGCCCGGGATGGGGGGGACGGGAGGAGCAGCGGCCGGTCCCGCTCCGGGATGCATCTGGTTGTACTTAGGGTGAGGAGCAGGGGGGGCTGGCCCGGCGCCCCGATTTCTCTCCCCGATCTTGGCTGCACCGGCAGCTGTCAAAGGCGGTGGGGAGCCCCTAGCCCCCCCATCCCAGTCCCCCTGTCCATGCCATCCCAGCAGAGAGACGGACCCATCCTGCACCCCCATCCCTGAAGCCACACTCTGTACCCCTTGGCTTTCTCCCTGTCCCCCAGCCCGCAGCCAAAGCTCGTCCCACCCTGGGACAACCAGGACGTGCTACCACGGGCTGGGGTCCCTCTGTGCCGGGACAGGGGGCTCGGAGCTGCTCCCCAGGTTTTGGAAGAGCTGGAAACAAACTGGGAACAAATCCCTGTGTCCCAGTGTGAGCTAAAGCGGATGGAAGGGTTTGGGGAGGGGGGAAACTGAGGCACGGGAGGGCCGTGCTGGGCTGAGCCCGGTGCGAGGGCCGGGGTCTGGCGGGGGATCACGTTTCTCTGTACTGGCATTGTCTGCGCTGCGAGGCGGCTGTTGATATAACTCTGTCTACACGAGGGCTTTTTTCTGGCCAAAAATCCTTCCCTTCCTGCCCTCCCGGGCTGAAACAGCAAGGCTTGCAAAACCGTCCGGGCAGAGCCGGCTGGAGCCTTCCCTCCTCTCCCGCTTCCTCCAGCTGAGCGGCACAGACAAGGCTTCACCCGGATTAATTTTGGCTTTATCGCTGTCCCCTGCTCGCCCTGCTCCTGGGCACCCCAAAACCACCCTCACCTCCCGGGGCTGGCTACTTCCCCCTTCCCAATCCCGTCCTGCCTTTATGAGATCCTGATGAGATTAATTTAATTATGGGAGCTCTTCCTCGGAAGCCGGGGTTGGGGGTGGGGGGGGGATCAGGCCCTGCCACGCATCGAGCGAGCCGGGAATTCACACTCCACAGGACCGAGAGGATGAAATTCAGTTTTCCAGGGATCCGTTACCCCCTGGCATCCTCCTGACCCCCCATGGCTTCCCCTTGACCCCCCTCGGGCATCCAGTGCCAAGGTTTGATTCATTTTTTGGGGTGTTGAGACCCTCCCCGAGCTCCGGGCAGTCATAGAAACAACTGAGCACTGAAATTTTGCCACCACCGCGGCTCCGGGGAGGGAAAACACCAGGAGAGGGATTTGCGTTCCTCATGCCAGAGGTATCCTGAGGCCACCGGCTGCCCGCGGCTCGCCGGCCACCCCGGTGATGCCACCCGTCTGCAGCGGTGCCAGCAGAAGGGGAAGAGCCTCTCGTGCCTCTGCGTCGCTTCCAAGGATGCCAAAACAGGAGACTGAGCCCTTGGGGCAGCCAGCCCCCGGGTAGCCAGGCAGGAAGGAATCGGCCGTGGCCCCGGTTTCCCTTCACCCGGTCAGCACAGCCGGGTCTCGGTGCCCGGGAGCAGCCGCCGGGTCAGATCCGGGTCGGATCTCCGGTTGGGAAAGGAGCTGGAATCGCTCCCAGCGCCCCCAGCTGCGCTGGGACAGCGGCCCCAGGGTTTGCTCAGACTCATCCCGGGAGAGCTGGAGGGTTGCTGAGGAGTTTGGTGATGGGAGCTGGGACCCCTTGGCTGCCCCCGTCATGGTGGGACAGAGCTGATCTTGCACCCTGGCTCAGCTCCACATCCACACTTTGGGATGTTTGGCTAAACTGGGGGACTGAACCCTGCCCTGTGTGGCATTCCATCACCCTGGCCCACGGGGAGAGGGACATGGGGGTGCATCTGGGGGCTCACACAGCCCCCCAAAGTGGGTGTTTGAGGGGAATCTTCTCTCCCAAACTCCCATGGGGAGCTCAGCATCATCTGCATGGCAGAACCGCGGGACACACGGATGGGGCTGGGGGCTCTGAGCCCCCTTTCCCGACCGTAGGAGCTTCCCAGCCATGCCTGGAGTTCTCCAGCCGCCGGGACTTCACCTAGATTACACTTTCCAGGCGTAGCCAGCCCAGGCTACTGGTTGCAGTCACACTTGTCAAACTGCCCAAAAATATTTTTCCAGCCGTTATATGTCACTTATTCATGCAGGGTAAAAATCCACCCGCGGTGCCGGGGCCGGCGGGAGGCCTGCGGTTCAGGGCTCGGCAAACCTTGGAAATCTCAGGCCGATCCCGGGATCGGCTTTATCTTTGTGTAATCACCCGTTCGGCGCGGCGGCATCCTCCGGCGGGGGCCTGGGGTGCCACGGCGAGGCCGGGGGGCTCGCAGCTCGCTGTCCTCCCTTCCCTGGCTCCTGGGAAACGCCTCGGCTGCTGATTCACGCCGGCGGGTCGTGCCCAGGGGGGTGACGGCGCTTCCTGAGGCTTTATCCGCTGCCGGGACTGGGCTGGGAAACACATGGTCGGGAGGGACGGGGCGGCCCCGGGGAGACCCGGGGAGAACAAAGCAGCCGGGAGGGGATGCGGGGAGAGGAGGGAGAATGGCTCGCGGTGGGGTTTTCCCAATTTTTTTAATTTTTTTTTTTCGGGGGGAAGGGTGTTTTCCGGGCAGCTACGTGTCCTCATGATTGCCTGCGGCTTTTGCTGAGGATTATTGGAGGTCTCTGGGGACAAAATGGTTTCACACCGCATCCCTGCCCAGCCGTGGGAAGCGGAGATCCCGCTCATCACCTGGCCAAGGGCTGTGGGAGGTCACTCCTGGCAAAATCTGCGTGGCAAACCACGCTCCACACACGTGGGGAAGGCAGCGGGAACATCCCGAGCCGCAGGAGGGAACATCAAGGAGCCGGGAGCAGCCTCTGGAAGGGGTTAAGGTGTGCAGGGAGGGAGGACTGTGGGGACAGGAAGCACAA
Organism: Cinclus cinclus; assembly: GCF_963662255.1. Taxonomy (NCBI): domain Eukaryota; kingdom Metazoa; phylum Chordata; class Aves; order Passeriformes; family Cinclidae; genus Cinclus; species Cinclus cinclus. The sequence goes on along the minus strand of NC_085074.1, from coordinate 3,524,166 downwards.
CAGGGGGGATGTTGGCAGTCAGAGCCCTGGGGAGGATGCCCAGAAGTCTGGGAGCCCTTGGGTGTCTTTTTGGCAGAGCCAGAGGCAGGGACAGCAGAGCCCGGGATGCCCCACGTGTGTGAAGTTGGGTGTCAGGGCCCCGTCTCCATTCCCTGCTCCTGCTGCCACCAGGCTCCTCTCCAAAGTGACAACAACCCCCCCGCGACATCCCCTTGGCAGTGCAATTTCCAAATATTTTCCTTTCCAGCAGCTCTCCCTTTCACAGGGACTGGTGCTGTTGGCCCGGGGTGTGTTTTCCTCGGTGACCTGGCTTTGGAGAGGGATGTGGGGAGACCTCTCTCCCTGCACACGGATCCTTCCACCCCAGAGCTCCTGCATGCCTCAGGTCTGGCACCCTCCACCACGCCGAGCCCTGGAGGAGGCTTTTTCCTCCGTTTGCTGTCAAGGAAGAGGAGCAGAAGGAAAAACGCTCCCCTGGAGTGATCCAACCATCCCTCCCACTCCCAACCTGCCCCCGATGGACGTTTCCTGCCCTTGGAATTTGTTTGTTGTCCGGGATGTTTATTAGAGGATCCACGGTGCTTATTTCATTGCCTGGGGCAGGCAAAGATCTTTGGAGCCTGAATGGTGATGCCCAGGGCTGGGGAGGGAATTTGGCCATGGGTGCTCAGGAAGGGTTGGCAGAGAGAGGATGTGCCTTGCACCAGGGGGAATTTGGGATAGGGATCATCCCTCCACCTTGGATATCGTGCTCTCTGCCTTCCCCAGCTGCTGGATGCCCCTTGCCGGGTGCTGGCACAGCCCTGGGCCTCCCAAAACCACAAGCTGGGATAAGGATGCTCCAGCCAGGAAGCAGGAGGTGGGGGATGGCAGTGACCGATATCTGAGCTCAGGGTTGGCTCTTGGGGGGTGCCCCGTGCTCCTGACCGGATCTATCCCCCCCGTGCCTCAGTTTCCCCACTGGCTGCACAGGGGCCATGATCTGGCCTGGCTCCCAGCCTGGCCTCCGAGGTTTGAATTCCTGCTTTGTGCCTGCCGTGCTGCTCGGAAGGTGCTCTGGGAAAGCAAATATTCCTCTCCCCGGCGTTTACAGGCTGGCTGCTCCCTCTCTCCCACCGCCGGCGAGGGGCACCGGGAGAGGGGCTGCACCGGTGCCGGGGTACGGGAGAGGGGTTGCTTCCCCTCCGTCCTGTCCCCGCTGTCCTGGGGCTCTCCCAGGGCCACGGCGGCTGCTCCCCCCACCCCAAAACCGCGGGATGCTCCGCATCCTTCCACCTTCACACCCCGCCCCCGGCCCGAGCTCTGTGGGCAGGGCAGACCCCCGGGCTCGGGGGGACCCCCCCAGTGCAGAGGGGTCCCCTCTCGTCCCGCCGCGGCCCCGGCGTGTTTTGCCGCGCAGCTGGGCTGGCGTGCGGGGGCGAGGGGCGGTGCGAAGAGCATTCCTCGCATATTTAAGGGCTCTGAGAGCCAGTGGGATGCTGCTCCGGTGGCTCCGTGGCTTTTCACGACACTGAGGCCAGGGTGCACCTATTTAAAATCTCGTTTCCGTCCCGTTCCAGGCTGGGCAGAGCAGTTCAATCCCTGCTTCCTTCTACATCCCAAATCCTGCCTGAGACAGGAGGGATGCTCGGGACTCGCAGGAGGATTTGGGATGATCGGGATGGAGCTGCTGAGCCACGGAGGGGATGCTGGGCTGGGCGGATGATTCCAATCCTGTACAGTGACCTTTGAGGGTTCCTGGGAGCCACTCAGGGATGATAATCCCGCCTGCTCAGGACCCTCCAAGCATTTTTGGGACCTGCACAAGGGTGAGGGTCTTTCCCACCTGGTGCCCTTTGGTGGGACCTTCACAGGGATGAGGGCTCCCCTTCTGCCCAAAATCCTTCAAGGGCTGGTGAGACCCATGTGAGGATGAGGATCTTTCCCATCCTTTGGTGGGATCTTTGCAGGGATGAGAATCCCTCCTGCCCTGCACCACACAAGGGGAGCCTCCTGTGCCCCAGACTGACCTGGAATCTGATCCCGTCCTGTTTATCTGCCCTGCCAAGGCTTCCCCGCGGCTCTGTTTGCTTTTCCCGGCTCACCAGAACATCGAGTCTGCACCCTGGCCTCTTCCCACCGCTCATTTTATCGCATTTTTCCTGTAACATGGTTCCCAGCCTTGGTGGGGCTTGAGGTCAGGCTCATCCCAAAATCCCAGCGAGGCCTGAGAGGTCAGGCCCATGGGTACCCCCTGCACTGCTCACCTCACCCAGGGGTGAGGGATGCTGAGCTCCTGCATCCCAGGAAGGGAGGACAGGAACGCTACAGGGGGATCCACAGAGCTGTGAGCGGGCAGGAGGTGCCTGTAGGATGAGGATGGGGTGCTGAGGGGTTTGGCCCGGGTCCGAATGAAAAACCTTGTTTGTCTAAAACTTCAGCCCCGGGGTTACGTCACCGTTCCAAGAACCCGAAAGAAAACACAGCACAAAAAGTCAAACAACAGAGGAGGGCTGAGCTATCTCCCGGCTGCGGAGGGGGAAGAGCTCCATGGGAGCAGCTCCTGAAGGGCTGGCTGTGTTCTGGGGGGTGGGAGGGGTGTGCAGGGATGGAGCTGGGATCATCACCCTCTCCACTTCTTCACTCCTGACTGCTCCATACCCCACGCCTGGCCTTGGAGCTGGTGTCCCGCTGGCATCGCATCCTCCCCGCTGGCCCGGACCTTGCCCCCAGGGCCTCTGCGACCGAGCAGAGAGCAGCCCTGGGGCACAGCCCATGGTATCCCGGGCTGGGAACAGCTCAGGGACACCAGGACACCTGTCTGGAGACCTGTGTCTCGTGGTTTGGGGTCTCTTGGGTGGGGTGAGGGGATGTGCTGCAGGGGATGGGTGCTGGAGGTGTGAGACCCCCTTGCAGGGGGGTTTCACCCTGTTCCAACTTGTGCTGTGCCCAGCAAAGGGCTGGGACCTCTCCACCTTGTTTGCAGAGGGTACCCCTCACTTGCAGGGTGTCTCCTTTTCTTGCAGGGGGTCCCCTCCACCTCTCTCACAAGAACAGGGAAGGGACAAGTGGCAGCAGCGTGGCAATGTTCCCAGGGAATCCCCTCAGGGAGTTTAACAGTGTCTGGGGGCTTCTGGTGAGCAGAGACCCACCCCAAAACTACCCCCACGTGTCACCTCATTCCACGGGTTCACAGGGAGCGAGTGGGAGGAGGACGTGACCGGAGCCCAAACCAACCTGGAAGTTTCTCAATCTGACACTCTGGGCTTGGCCCCGACGTGTCCGTACAGGGATCTCTGCTGGGACACCCCCATGGCCCCACTGGCCCCTCTGGTAGCCACCAGCCACCATCCCCCGTGGGCTGGGGGGTTCTGGGGGAGCCCAGCTGTCTCAAACCCAGAGGCAAGGCAGCCCCCCCATCCCCGGGCTGGCCTGCCCGGCTCTCTCACATGTCCCAAATCCCTCACATATGGTTTCTATATCACTTGGCTCCGCCGGCGCTTGCTCGGCTGTAAGCGAGCTTACTTTCCCTTGTCTTTCCATGCAGCTCTTGGCACGGGATGCTCGTCCTTCTTCCCGGCCCTGGTCCTCCCCCGCGCTGCCCGTTCGGACACGTCTCTGCCGGCCCCGGGGAGGGTGTGGGGAAAGGCCAGAGCCGGCTGCTGCCTCTACTCTGCCCTCAAATTGCAGCCTGGCCGTGCCAGCCGCAGGTCGCTGCCAGGGGAGGTGCCGGCCCCGGCTTGTTTGCTCTTCCCTCGGCGCTGCCATAGGTCTGCTCTCCACCCTGGAGATTCCCCCTATGGGATTCACCCATGGTCAGGGCTGGGGGCAGCCCCAAAATGTGGCTCTTTCACCCCAAAGCGCTCCACACCGCCGCTGCAGCGAGGTTTGGGCTCGGTGCCATGGGAAGGGATGGGATCCAGTCTGCTCCTCTGGTCCCATGGCTGTTCCTCTCAGCCCGTGCCGGCTTCCTGGACCTCTCAGGGTTATCCTAATTGTCCCGCCTTGCATTCATAATTAGTGGCTCTTTTGGGATCCATTTGCTGAGTGCTTGGAGCGTGACCTTGGCTCCGCTCACCTTCATCCCCTGAGCTGCTCCGGGCACCCCATTCCCAACTGCTGCCCTTCTAAGGGATGGCGAGGCCAGGGGCTTCCTCTGCTCTCCCCAGGTACCCCTAAAACTGGTGAGGAACCCCAACCCCACTGCGGCCACCTCCAGAGCCATGGCCTGACCTCAGCCAACCCTGGCGTTTCCACAGGAGCAGCCGCGTCCCCGGGGCTCGGGGCCGGCCAAGCGCCGGGAGCCGCGCGTGTCCCGCGGCCCTGAGTCACGGAGGGGCTGTGGAACGGAGGACAGCGAGGAGGAGGAAGGGTTATGTGCAGGGTTATGTCCTCCAGCCCCGTGATGCTGAAGCGTCTCTGCCCCCGCTGTGCTGGAAGGGGGGTCCCGGCCCTGGCCAGCTCCGTTCCTGCGGGCACAGCGGGAGCTTCCCGGCCCATATGGCCCCACTCTGAGCTGGCAGATGACTCAGAGGTCGCTGCTTGGAGCATCCTGGGGCTGTCGGAGCTCGCACAGAGCTGGGGGGCAGTAAGAGGGTCCTAAAGCCAGCAAAAGTGGGGATAAAAAAAATGGCAGTTTTGTAACACAAATAATAATAGAAATCCTAAAAAGTGATGGATGGGGTTTATGCGATCCAGATGTGAGAGCAGGGCTGTTTCCAGCTGCTGGGGAGTGGGGGGAGCCCAGCCAGCACCACGCTCAGCTGAAGGAGAGAGACAGGAGGAGGAGGAGGAGGAGACAGGAGGAGGAGGAGGAGGAGGGGAGGAAGGGTTTGGCTTCATCTTCGGGGCTTGCCAGGTGTGGGGGACCTGGAGATTTGGGACCCACAAAGGAGCGTTCACACCTCCTCTTCCCCTCCCAGCCGCCTTCCTGGGCGACATCGCCCTGGACCAGGAGGACCTGCAGCTCTTCCAGGTGGACCGGGTGGTGGACCTGGCACGTCACACCATCACCCTCCTGCCCTCCAACTCCTCAGGTACCGCCGTGCCCCCAATGTCCCCTGTCTGCCTCCATCCCTGGGGGCTTCCCCTGCTGATCCCCCAAATCCCCACAGCCAGCAACGCCACCAACCCCCGGCCGGGTCACCCTGGGCGCAGCCGGGGCCGGCAGAGGGCACGGAGCCGCCGCGCCGCCACGTCCCGGCCGGAGCGAGTGTGGCCGGACGGGGTCATCCCTTATGTCATCAGTGGCAACTTCAGCGGTGAGTGACAGCCAGCCCGGGGGTGTCCTGCCCCACCGTGCCTCAGTTTCCCCGCCGGGCTGACCGCCCCCCGCCCCTCCGCAGGCAGCCAGCGAGCCATCTTCCGGCAGGCCATGCGGCACTGGGAAAAGCACACCTGCGTCACCTTCCTGGAGCGCAACGACGAGGACAGCTACATCGTGTTCACCTACCGCCCCTGTGGGTACGTCCAGGGCTGCTCCAGGGGTTTGGGGTTTGGTTTTTGGGGGGGGGGAATCTGTCTGTTTGGTGTCCAGGAGGTGCCAGAGCTCGGCGCTCGCCGCCGGGGGCTGAGGTCGGTGGCGCGGCACCAGCCCGGGCTTGCAGCAGGGCTGATGCCAAAGGAAACAGGGGTTTGGACGAGCTCAGCGTCTTCACGCGTCAGGGCACTGCCCTGGCCAAGCAGATGGTGGTTAGGAGAAGGATTTCCCCTGGAATGGGAGCCCCTGCGTGGGTGCAAACCCCGAGCCTGGGTGCAGAGCACAAGGCTGGGGCAGCTCAGCTGCAGGGCAGAGGGAAGGATGGATCCAGGGAGCTGGATGGGCACCCATGGGAGCAGAACCATGGGATTTGGGGCCTGTGCAGTGTGGCATGCTGTGCTGTGCCATCCCATGCCAGCAGCTGAGCTCTCCCAGCTTCCAGGCAGAGCTGAAGCTCAAGTTCTACACCTGAAGTTTGTGTACCAGGGATGATTCCCACATTTTGTGGGACCTTCACCCTGATACTCCTGGCTGGGGAACACCGGGATGTCCACAGAGAGCTGGGAATCACCTGGTTCCTCCCCTCCAGGTGCTGTTCCTACGTGGGCCGCCGAGGAGGGGGACCCCAGGCCATCTCCATCGGCAAAAACTGCGACAAATTTGGCATCGTGGTGCATGAGCTGGGCCACGTCATCGGCTTCTGGCACGAGCACACACGCCCCGACCGGGATGACCACGTCTCCATCATCCGGGAGAACATCCAGCCAGGTGGGGATGAGCTTCCCTCTTCCTCCTCCTCCTCCTCCTCTTCATCCCTATGGTGCTGTGCTGCCAAAGTTGGGGTCCCCCTGACAATGTCCCCACCCTGCTCTCCACAGGGCAGGAATACAACTTCCTGAAGATGGAGCCGGAGGAGGTGGAGTCGCTGGGTGAGACCTACGACTTCGACAGCATCATGCACTACGCCAGGAACACCTTCTCCAGGTATGGCCCTGGGGGTTCCCTTGTGTCCCCTCACATCCTGGGGACAATGGCACGATGTCCCCCAACCCCTGAGGACGGTTACCAGCTGTGGACAGAATTAATTCCCTCAAATAAAAGTTTCCACTGATATTCTGGGTGGGATGAAACCCCTCAGCGTCCCTTCCCAGAGCAGGGAATTGCTGTCCCCGCGGTCACCTCCACTGGGGACACATCCCCGCTGACTCACCAGCCCGCAGGCTTTAATTAGCCGGGCTGCTTTTAATTAGCCACGCTGTTTTTAGCATCTTTCCCCTGGTGGCAGCCGTGGGGAGAGGCTGCAGGGCCGGTGATTCCCACCCAGCTCATCCCTTTCCTGTCCCAGGGGCATCTTCCTCGACACCATCCTGCCCAAATACGACGTGAACGGCGTCCGTCCTGCCATCGGCCAGAGGACACGGCTCAGCAAAGGGGACATCGCCCAGGCCCGCAAGCTCTACCGCTGCCCAGGTCAGTGCCACCACCCTGAGGACACCGACAGAGCACCCCCGGGGTTGTATTTCCCAGGAAATGCTCGGTTTCACTCAAATTTTGGTGTGAAAGTGGAGCTGTCAGGGATGGATTTGCTGTTTCCTGTGGTTTTGGGGTCCTCACTGCTGTGGAGTTCCCTAAAGGTGCCTTTCTCCATCCATGACTCTTTGGGGAGATGTGAGCAGAATCTGCCCCTGTGTCCGTGTTCTTGGCTGACCTCTCTTCCCAATCCTCTGAGAAAAGAGCATCCCCCAGACCGCTGTCCCAAAATATCCTCTCTAGAGCATCCTCTAGGAGCAGCCCTCAAAAGAGAATCCTCCAAAAGCACCCCCAAAAATAATCCCCCAAAATAATCCCTCAAAGAGCATCCACCAAAGAGCATCTCCCAATCAACATCCCAAAAAGAGCATCATCCAAGAACATGCCCCAAGAGCATTCCCAAAAAAAATCCCCCAAAAACATCCTCCAAAGAGCATCTTCTAAAGAGCATCTCCCAGAAAAATCTCCCATAAAAATCCTTCAAAGAGCATGTCCCCCCAGAGCCTCCTGCAATAGCATCCCTTAAAAAAATCTTACAAAGAGCATCTCCCCAGAGGATTGCTACAAAAGAATCCTTCAAGAGAAGAGCATCCCCCCAAGAGGATCTTCCAAGATCATCCCCCTGAAAAATCCTCCAAAGAAAATTCCCCCAAGAGCATCCTCTGAGAGCAGAGCATCCCCTGAGAGCATCCTCTGACCCCACAAGCACACTTGGAGAGCGAAGCCTCCTCGGAGCATCCTCCAAGAGCCTCCTCCATCCCACCCCTGTACCCAGAAGGGGTTTGGATGAAGTGGGACGGGACCTCCCGATCCCATCAGAGCCCACAGATCCCTCCTTGGGGTTGGAGCAGATCATGTCCAGCTGGCTGCTGTCACCTTGAAGGGCTCTTGGGACGGTGACCATGAGTGGTGGCATCGTCCCAGGGCACGGGGAGGGGGTGGCTGGCACGGGTCCCCCCTCCCCGGCAGCAGGCACGTGCTCCGGGGCTGTGCTGGCAACATCTGCAAGGAGTTTGGCTCCCGCACGCTCCCGCTTAATTCCAGCAACTAATTAGCAGCCTGGAAGAGGGACTCCTTTGTGAGGGGCCCCACGGCCGTGTGGCCTTCAGGGGAGCAGGAAAAGTGATTAGTTTGGAGCAAAGAAAAGAAAAAAAAAAAAAAAAGAAGCCACCCCCCCCCCACCCAATTGAAAAATCCTCTCTGGATCACAATTTTCCCTTTCTTTTGTTTCCACTCCGAAGCAAAGAGGGAAAAAAGGCAGCGAGCCCAGGTTTCAAAGAGCCTTTTTTTTTGCACCGTTTCACCTTTCCTTTCGTCTCGGTCTGAGTGGGACGGTGGGGAGGGGAGGGGGGCGGCCGCCTTGGCCCCCCCCGACAGCCGCAGAGGAGCTCCGTGTGCCGTGGCCACAGCGTCATGTGGCTTCCAGATGGCAGCGCTGGGCCAGCTCCAGGCGCGGCTGCGGAAACCTGCCCGGAGCGCGGGCGGCGTGGCACGGCACGGGGGGGGCCAGCAGCGCTCCTGCCCCCCGGCCCGGCTCTTGGAGGGGTGCCACGGAGCCGGGAGATGCTCCAGGGAGGATTTGGGATGGTGGTGATGTGCTTTTCTATTTTGTCCTCAGAGTTGGGGATTTGGGTGGGAAAAGGTTACTGGGGATGGGGGTGAAGGTGGTGGGGGTTTTGTTGAGGGGTCTGTACACCAATTTTCTCCCTTCGCAGCCTGTGGGGAGACACTCCAGGATAGCCAGGGGAACTTTTCCTCCCCGGAATTCCCCAATGGATACTCTGCCCACATGCACTGCGTCTGGAGGATCTCCGTCACTCCTGGAGAGAAGGTACTGCCTGCTGGGACCAAGGCTCCCACCCTCTCCCAAACCTCCTCTCTCTCTTCCCACCCTTGTTTTGGGGTGTCCCGAATCCAAACATCCCGTTCTGGGGTGGGATGCTCCTGAGTTCCTCCAGGTTCCCCCTGGCTCCCTGTAGATGGGGTGTAGGGGGAGCTCACCCCACACTCTCCCTGCTCCTTCCCAACTTTAGATCATCCTGAATTTCACCACCCTGGACCTGTACCGAAGCCGGCTGTGCTGGTACGACTACGTGGAGGTGAGAGACGGGTTCTGGAGAAAGGCCACGCTGCGAGGTAACAACCCCGGGCCTCCTGCCCGCTCCTCCTGCCCGCTGGGACTGCCCTG